>NC_057709.1:93364-148364 GCF_014466175.1 Vespula pensylvanica | reverse complement strand
GCTCCTTGGTAGCTCCCGGCTACTAGTCCGCGTTCTCTCTTCTCTCTCTCGACGGCGGTCCTCCGTCGCGTTTGCCGTCGCGAGTTGCCCGCCAAGTGTAGTGGCAGATCCAGCTCCATCGCTCCCTTCGTTTCCTCTTCGTTCTCCCTGCGCGTTCTCTCCCTGCGAAAGACGTCCCGGGATCGCGAGGATGATGGCCGTGAGCCCGTGTGCGCCCACACGTACATACCTTAGACGGCAACCTGCGTATAGGAGCAAGAAGGAGAGATAGAGAGATGGAACTCGAACTGCTTTCCTTCCTTCGGGCGGTGCAGCTTCTCCCTCTTCCCTCTCTAACCGCTGCTACGTCTTCTTTTTCTTATCCGTTCTCCTCTCCCTCTCTCTCTCTCTCTCTCTCTCTCTCTCTCTCTCTCAGTCTCAGTCTCGTCCATCCTTCTCTTTCGTTTTCGAAGATACGCAGACTAACTCTGGCCACCCCGAAGTTCAAGGGGAGGAGAGCGTGCCATTCCGCGGCACTTCCTTCGATTTATCCTTAATTAATGTTACGATTCCGCGATAGGCAAGACAAGTTTACGAGGAAATAACGACAAAGTAAATTCTCCCGTTGGCGAGGCTCGGGAATTATCGCGAGAAAGCGGAAGACACGCGGAAGACGTGGAAGAGGAGAGGAGAGGAAAGGAGAGATGAAAGAGGATAGACCTCGGGGTGTTCCTGGTCGACGCGATGGAAAGGACGTGCGACTTGGCAGATGGCTCCCGAGCGTGGTGAGGCTGTCGTTCTCTCTCCTCTCGTGGAAACGACGGCGAAAAAAGATTAAGTAGAAGAAACGCGTTGCCTCCTGACTGCTCGCTCAGGAAAGCGAAAGAGAAAGAAAGAGAAAGAGAAAGAAAAGCATGGCAGTTATCACGACACTTCGGCCGCGATGTGCTACGCGGTCACAGGACGGACGTGTACGTGCACGCACGACACTGTAAAATTACCGCGTCAAAAACAATTACGTTACAGGCCAACAGTTCGCACGACCCGTCCTCGAGACAATGAAAGTAACCGGACTGTACTACCGACGTCGTGATCCTATTCTCGGCCGTTCCACCTTTCTCCACGAAACTCTACGAAAAATGTTACGAGGGGTAAAAGAAAAAAATCGATAGGGGAAACGAGTCGATCGTCTCCAAACGTATTACTATGCTTATTAAACCGGATCTCAAGCTATCCAAACGCAATAATGCAAACGTAAACTAGGTGCAAATTTAGATCGATCGAACGACGCGTCTCTCTCTCTCTCTGACACGAGTGAGGACTGGAGCATAGTGCAATTATCAATCTCTTGTGAGCGACGATGGAACACGCCGAAATTCGCGAGTACCGTGATGCCAGCAGGGTGCTTGATAATATCAACGATGTTGGCTCACTCGTGGGGCGGAATCGAGAGAGAGAGAGAGAGAGAGAGAGAGAGAGAGAGAGAGAGAGAGAGAGAGAGAGAGGTTAGAGAAGGAGAAGAGGGAAGAGAGATCGGTATAGGCAGCGGGGATGGTGCACCGTTGTCGAGTGGAAAGGGGTCCAATCAATCAGCCGCAAATCAGTATGCACGGCACGTTCGCCTAATGCCGCCACTCTTTCATTATATTCATTTGATCGCGACCCCCTCAGCCTGTGCACGCAATCGTTAATGGCGCTGTTTAAAGATCGCTACCGATCGATGTCGAAGCGCGCTCCTCGATAGACGGAAGAAAAGAGAAAGCAAGGGAAAGAGATGGATGGATATCTCGACGAAGAAAATAATTTCGCGGCTACGATCTAATCGGTCGAACGCAGAGATCGAGCGTGGATCGCCCGAATACTTCTTCCTCTTCGTCGTCTTCTTCTTCTTCTTCTTCGAAGCGACCGTCTGTTACTTGTAAAGTGTTAAACAGATTACGGACAGCAGACGGTACGTTGCCAGGAGGCAAATACGTCTTTGGCTCCGACTGGCACGAGATCGAGATGGCAGGAGGCAGAGAACCGGGCAAATACGTAATCCGGATTATCGTGGATCCGCTTAGCTTACCGGACACTTGCGCCATGGAACGATACGGCGCCGATACCGGTGTCCCGTTTTACTTCCCCCACTTAACCCCACCCGCCCACTTGCTTCTCCCCCTTCTCGACCCTGCCCTCGAGCACTTTTTAAGAGGATTCGTCTTTAAGCCTTCATATTTTTAACGAGCCATTTTCCTCGACCGCGTGCGTTCGCGTTAAAATATTGCCGAACCATCGTGAGAGATCCGTTATCTATTTATCGAAAAGGGGATATCGAAGAATCGAGTAACCGATCGAGGCTCGATCGACGCAGACTCGACGTTTGCTAGGGAATCATCGAAGCATAAGTCCCAGGAAGCAAATAGAAGAGATCGAGAAGAAGAGGAGAGGGTGGGGACAGGCAGAGGCGAAAGGGAAGGAGGAAGATCCAATTTAAGCCGAGCCCACAGCGCAAAAATGCTACGGAAGGCTCCGGCTCGGTTCATTAAATGAAACCCAATAGCGGTTGTTTGCGTTGCCAGACAGCGAATCTTCCGCAAATTGAATGCCATATTGCATACGTTCTGCCTACGTTTTCTATACTCGCAGGAGAGCGGACTCCCGGATCCGGTGGCTCTCCTAACGAACGACGCTCTCGTACGGGAATACCTGTTATTTTCGATCGTTCTTTTCTTTATTCTTTCTTTCTCTCTCTCTCTCTCTCCCTTTTTTCTTTTTTCTTTTCGCTTCGAAGAAAACGTCCAAGGTTTAAGAAGCGTAGTTAAAACGCAATTACTATCGGGGCTCCCTCCTCCGCGAAAGAACCCCAACGACAGACCGCGAGCGTACCACCGTCGTGCCTGCACCGTTACGTGCCGTCGAAATAGATAACGTTCGGGATAAGTCACCCCGATGTTAAAATTCATCCCTGCGCCGAACGGTGTATAAGGTCCATTCGCTTTGAGTTAACGTCGACAAAAGGGTGCGGAGGAGCGACCAGGAACGAAGGGCTATCGCCTTGGTTGACGACTACGACGACGACGACGACGACGGCGACGACTTGGGGTTGATATTGCTACTGTTGAACGAAGGGAGGCTGCCAGTGACGTCACTCAACGATTAACATAAACGATCCGAAGCAATTCCATCGTAAATCTCTTTTTCCTCGAGACGTTCTCGAAATTCACGAAGGTGAAGCAAGAAGGAGAGGGATTTGGTTTTTTAATCGTTCGACGAACGGTGTCCGACCAGCGTTCGTGCTTTCGAGCACGAGTTTCCACAAAGGGTGGTCTTTATGTTCGAAGGGAGTACTCGCATGCGTCAACCCTTTTATTATGGAACCGGATGACTGTAACTATCTAACGTGACGACATTAGCGGAACCTATTTGGCTTCGGTATTATTGTTATATAAACGAATGCGAGCGGAAGGGAAGACGCGGATTACGAGACACGAGTTGCATACGTATTACGCTCGCGTTTGCGAGAAACTCCGTTTACTGCGACGACTTTTTACGATACGTAATGAAAATAAATGTTAACGCTCTATTGAAAAAGGAAGGGAAAAATAGAGTGCGAAGGAGTCGTCTGTTTACAGATATTTGCAATAACCGAAGCGAAGGTAAGAGGTAACGACGACTATTAAAGCGATGCCATCGTTACACCAACGTTATTCTCACCATTATTACAAACAATGAAGTTTTATTACTACTACCTTACAAGATCTTAACGATACTTTGGAGAAACAGATGAACTATACAGGTTTGCTTTATTACCTGGGCGTCCAGAGCTCGCTCGATCTCAATTTACAAGGCGCACCACGACTATTCAAAGTGGAAGCCAGGCCGCTCATAATCTTTCCTCGCTCACGAGCAAACGTTGCCCCGAGTCTGGGTTGCGTCGGGCACGAGCCGGTAAAGGATACGCGTTCGGCAAATAAGTTCCCACGTGCCGTACAAGGAGAGGATCGCCATTAAATGGAACGACGCGAGATCGCGATATATCTCGAAGCACGTCGTAAACTTTGCTCCTCGCTAACGTTTGACGCGATCGGGAGAGAACCAAGGTACGAAAATGAAGGGACGCGTAAGTCGGACCGTTTCGACTAACGAATGGACGAGTAAAGTTTTTCGCGGACGAAAGTGAAAACTAACGGCGCAAATCTCGAGAAGAGCTTCGAGATGCTCGTAGAATCGGGAATCGTGTTAGGAGGAACACGCGTACCGTATCGAGGCATCGCGAGGATCCCATGCATTCCGCGATCTTGCATTACAATTGCTAATAAACGATCCTCCTCCCTTCGCTCCTCTCTCTCTCTCTCTCTCTCTCTCTCTCTCTCTAGATCTCCTCGTCCTACCGGTTCCTCGAGCAAGCTCGAGTCGTTCATCGGGACTCGGAACGTTTCGTCGTCCCTTATCGCCGTGTTTCTCTCGTTCCCACTCTCCGCCACCCTTTCGCCAAACATCGTCTTCACCCTTGCATCTCTACCCACGTAATCCTATTCCTCTGCGGGACTAGAACGAAATACCGAGAGTAAGCGTTACCGTCAAAATTGCGAGAAAAAGGGAGAGTGAGAGAGAAAGAGTGTGCGCGCGTGTGTGAAAGAGAATCTGATGGAAAAAGAGGACGGCGATCACCGGGGAAACTTTATCTCATTCATACTTTTGCATTTGAAAGCAGTAATTTATGCGCGCGCCGAAGCGAGACGGAATGCACCGAAGGAACCGAGAGAGAGAGAGAGAGAGAGAGGAGAAAGAAGGACGAAGAGGAACAAACGTCAACATTATAATAGATATGTTAGCATGCAAACGTTGTCTTTTATGCGTTTGCTGGTGCTCGGCGAGTCAGTGCCGGACTTCTATCTCGAAAACGTGGATCTTTCGACGTAGAAACGGACGCATCTACGACGTCTTTCCTTTTCCCCATCGTCGATTCATTCCGTTTATGACTCGACACGATCGTAAATCTTAATTCGTATCGACGTTAATACATTCTCGAAACGTTTCGTTTCTCCTAACCGGCTCGATGCGATACTCGGCTCGATCTCCCACGATTAATACGCTCCTGGCTAGCCACGAGCGTAGCGAGTCGGAGGCGGCGGCGAGAGATGGAGGAGGGGAAGAGCAACGGCGAGAAGAGAGGTCGGGGGTGGAGGCACGCCGGTGGTACGGTGGTGGTGGCGGCGGTGCTTCGCGTTGCGTCGCGATACTTTGGAGGGGAAGAGAGGAGAAATACGAGGAGCTTCGCCGTGGGAGAGGAGGAGGGCCGGGGAGGGGGCGGTGGTAGCAGGGGTGTACCTACTTACCATACTCCCAGTATACCAAAGTCCCGCAACGCGGTCGCCGCTCTCCGTGTGCAACTGCTTCAATGGTAGTCGCTTGCCGCGCTCGTGCCTTCCCCGTTTTCTTCAACGAGAGAGAGAACGACTGAGAAAAAGAGACAGACAGATAGATAGAGAGAGAGAGAGAGAGAGAGAGAGAGAGAGAGAGAGAGGAGGGGGAACACGCGCTACTTTCTCGCGAAAAGACAAAAAGCCCGTCGTCAAAGGCTCCTAAGAATTAGATCAGAGCGACGAAAATCCCGTCGAATTCTTCATTCGAGCAAGATGCCCAAAGAAAAACCGGGAGAACGGAAGAGTGCGTGAAACGGCGCGTGAGTGTACCCACACGCTTCCGTGTTTCCTGTGTTTCCGGTCACGTGGATCACGTGGTCGAACGAAACCCCTCCTCCTCTTTCGTAGCGATGCTCTCGAGAGGAGGGAGCATCGGCTTGAAGGCAGGGGTGGCAGTTGCTGGTGGTGGTGGTGGTGGAGGTGGTGGTGCTACTGCTGCTGCTGCTGACGTTGGTGGTGGTGGTGGTGGTGGTGGTGGTGGTAGTAGTGCTGATGCTGGAGGTTCAAGAGCGAAAAGAAAGATAACGAAGAGGAGACGAAAGAGGATGCTGTGCCCTCGGGATCTGGACCACGTGGGTACGTGCGCTCGCTCTTCTTCTTCTTCCTTTAACGCGAGTTCTTCGACGAAATTTCTTTTTTTTTCTCTCTCTCTCTCTCTCTCTCTCTTATCGCGAGTATCATGATATAATTTTTTTTCTTAAATAAAATCTGCAGGATAGAGAACCATCGATCGATCAGACAAATGACGATGCTACCTTCCTCGAAATAAAAGATCTTTCTTTCTTTCTTTCTTTCTTTTTTTTTGAGTGCCAATCTCCAACGTAGATAATTCACGATCTTCCTCGGTGGCACGCGGGGGATAACTTTATCCTCGCTTAATCGCCTTTTCGATAGGTACTAGCCGATCCCTTTGTTCAGACAATATCTCCACACTGTTCCCGCTAATGTATGCACCGAGCCTCTTTCTCTTTCTCCGTCCCCTCTCTTTTGCGCTCTCTTCGGGACGACTACGGCACTCCTAACTCGCAGTAGTAGACAACGCACCCCATACGAAAAGCTATGGAGGCGAGGGAGACCTTGTACTCGTTGGCCTTTATTGAATTTTGGAACGTTCCATTCGAAAGAGAGAGAGAGAGAGAGAGAGAGAGAAAAGTCGAACGCGGAGAAAGATTCGTTCTATGTGTATTCGTTGAAAGAACAGAGAGAACTACAAAGAGAGAGAGAAAGAGAGAGAGATGAAAGGTGGAGGTGGAAGCACGGCGCAAGCCAGAATTAATTCACATCCCGCCGCTGCATTGCTTTTTACGATATAACTGCGGTTTGTTAGTCGTTATTCACGGTACGAATTGAATTTCGTGTCCGGCGCGAGCGAGAGGAAACTCGTATTCGCTGGTACGTCCCTTTTTCTCTCTCATTCTCTTTCTCTCTCTCTCTCTCTCTTCTTTCTCTTCGAACGACTCGCGATCGGCAAAGTATTTTTCGTTTACGCGTTGTGAACGAAGCAACGAGAGAGAGAGAGAGAGATAAAGAGTCCAATGGCCTTTCGAATCGTTCATTTTCTTTTCCCAAGAGTTTACGAATTTTTCTTATTTATCGGATTATCGTTCCTCTCATCGACAGGTGGTCGATTCTCTGCGTCGAATGCGCGCGCGTGTTCACGTGCTTTTTCCACGTGTCGAAGGTGGAAAAGAAAAATTCCGAAAGATGCATAGAAACGATGTCAAGAGCTAGAGCAAGAACTAGAGCTAGAGCAAGAACTAGAGTTAGAGCGAGACAAGGTTCGTAAGGTTCGTAGAGGTAAAGAAACGCGAGAGTCCTTTCCGACTCGTTACGGATGGCGCGATAAAGCACGTCGACCAACGCGAGATACGACCAATTAGTTGCTGTGCCAAGTATACGATTTAAGGCGAGCTACCGACGCTATTGCCAAACGACGATTTAAAGGGACATCTTGCGGGTACACGGAAGAAAGGCTAAGCGGTACTTTCTCTCTGTCTCTGTCTCTCTCTCTCTCTCTCTCTCTCTCTCTCTCTCTCTCTCTCTCTCTCTCTCTCTCTTTCGTATCGCACACCATTTCTTTGTGATCTATGTCGGATACTTTTGATAATAGATTTGCTCGATGCTCTGCCAAAAGAGACCGACTTTCTCTTTCTCTCTTGCGCACGCGTACGCAAATGAATTCGTCTCGGCAGTGCGGTAGCCGTATCTGTTTCGTGACAACGGATTAAAGCGATGTGCCGAGTTACGCGATCCGGTAAACTCGATACCAGAACGAGGGAGATAAAAGAAGAGTTGAGAAAAACGATAGAAAAAGATTGTAAGAGGGAGAAGAGTCGGAGCTTGACAGGACACAATATTGCAATAACTTCAATTACGAGGACACGACGGAGCGTCGTGCGGTGCTTTCGACTCACCCCGAAACCATAGCCACGAGCTATTTCCCTCCCTCTCTCTTTCATTTACCTCCCATCCACCCTCGCGGCAGCCGCAGCTCACTGTCCCGATCTTCGCTCCGTTCCATCCATTTATACGTCCGAATGACACAGACACGTCGCGGTCGAATTGGCTGTCGGCTTTTGGATAGGAAGGGGCTGCCTTTAAACAAGTGCTTCTTAATAAAGCATTGACGCGCGAAACCACCCTCGAAAATGTACCCCTCGGCGCCAGCGTCGCCACCCTTCCTTCGCTATGCCGTCCATACAGCCGAGAAACGAAGCGGCGGGAGTGGGACGTCGTCCTCGTGTCGTCGAGGGACTCTCCTCGTTCCTCGTTACTTCGTTAAACTGTAAAAAAGGCGAGCGCTTCCTTTGGCCGAGTAAAAGAACACCGACGTAACGAAGCTCGCGCGGTTTATTTTTCTTTTTTTGTTTCGTTTCGCTTCGTTCCGTTTCGTTTTGTTTCCTTTTGTTTTGGTTTTCCTTCTCTTTTTTTTTCTCCTTAACGAATAATATCCAAAGGCGTGTACGCTTACAGCGTCATTTCTTTTCTTTCTGTCGCCGACGTCGGTGACTATGGAAATAAAAGAAAAAAAGGAAAACAAAATAAAGGAAGAAGAAAGGACGCGTCGCGCTTTGTCGTCGTAGTAACGCTGTAAATTCGACGATGACTTATCGACCGCACTTCGCCCCGGCTTTCGAACTGTGGAAAAATCGCGCGGAGACTTTTGCCCCGGGCGGGCTAAGGGTATTCTTCATGGGGGTAGACACGCACACCCTCCTCTTCCTAGCTCACGTCCCACTCGAAATTTCGCTCGGCTAGCGATTTCTTTAACATTTATTTGACAGCTGTCGGCCGCAATGCGTGCGAGTTTAAGCCCAGAACACGGCTATTTAACTTCTTTCCTCTACGAGGAATCCTTCGTGAAACGATTATTTTCTTTTCGTTTTACGATCGAATAAACTCTCCTTTGTAATCGTCGTCGACGTTACTTCGACGTCCGTACGACGGCTCGAAGGAATTCTCTCGTTCTCTTAGATATTGAAACATTACGACGTTCGATGTCGTCTCGTATATCGCGTGATCGCGATATCTGGAAATTTCCGATTTCACTCCAGTCGCGATTATAAGATTTCATCGCGTCGTTAGTACGACGCCAAACTACAAAAGCGTCCAGATACTTTAACGTACGAGCACGTTAATTATACAGCGCCGTAGGTGCGATAACGCGAAATACGAATACTGATCGTTGATTTCGTTTGGAGAGGGAGAGAGAGAAAGAGGAAAAAAGGGCTTCGCGAACAAATAACTATCGCGTAACGAGTCACGCGAGGATATCACGCGAGGCTGCGAACGAATCGACGATATTGTTGGGTCGCTTTAATTACTTAACCTCTCTCTTTTTCTCTCGCTCTCTCTTTTTCCCTCCTCTCCCTTCCCTCCCTTCGCTCTTCTTTCTCTCCTTTGGAGTTTTCCGGAAGTCGGTGGTCTTGATCGAAATAATTCTTATATACTGATTCTTATGTACTAATTCTTACATACTAATTCTTACATACTAATTCTTACGAACTAATTCTTATACGCTAATGCGGGCGAGAGAAGCTGAAAACGAAATAATTACGAGATGGAGTGTATTGCGCGTTCTTCGGTTTTCGCGGATCGACGGCTCGTCCTCGAATGACTCTCCTATTTCTATAGAACGTCGCGTACGACTTTGAAAAGGAAAAAAAAAAAAAAGTACACAACGGAGATCGAGCGTGCCTTATCTCCTTACCAAAGAAAACAAAATCAGGGTCAACGATCAAAACAGTATGGTTACGTCGTAGCGACTCGCTCACCTATTGTTAATTTACATTCTTACGTCTTATTATTAAACGAACGAAGAAAACGCGCGACTTCCTTGATCGCGTCGTTTACTTACGATCGCGTGAAAGTTTCTTTTTATTTCTTTCTCTTTCTTTCATTTTTCTTTCTTCTTTCTTTCTTTGTATGCGATAAGTCGACGAAGAAGAGTTAATCGCGGTACGTCGATAAATCCAACGGGATTTTGCGCGAGAGAGTTTACGAGAGAGAGGACCTTTCTCGATCCGTTTCTCCTGCTCGTCGTCGTCGTCGTCGTCGTCGTCGTCGCGGGGGAAGGGAAAGGGGAAGGGAATGAGAAGGAGGTTAGGAGACAAGCTCTTCGTACTGACCGGTAAAATCCCGATAACGAAGCCGTGGCTCCACGCTTCTTTTCCGAGCGCGGTACGAAGAATAAAAAGGAGAAAACGAGAGAAACTATTTCTCGTTGGTCTCGTACCGCGCGATCGAGAGAGAGAGAGAGAGAGAGAGGGAAAGAGGAATCGCAGGGAATGCGTCGAGAGTCCAAGCCTGAGAACTTTGTCAATTAGAGGCAACAATTAGTCGTAGTGCAGTGATCTCGTTCGACCACGTGGTACCATGTACATAACATGCGTAGCTACGCCGAACGATACGTAAGATGTAATAACAATAATCATAGATCATCGACCGTTAACTCTCGTTAAAAGTAAATAAGTAAGTAATTATTAAGTATCTCTCTACGAAACGAAAGAAAACTAAAACGACGGGATAGTTCGCGCTGATCTAAAATACGTTCGTAATCTATGCCGTTCTTTCGTCGACGAAGAAACGTACGATTTGACCAAAGTAAGACGGGGAAAGGAGAGAGAGAGAGAGAGGGGAGGAGGGAGAAAGAGTAGGGACGAGAGGAGAGAGAAAAATCACATAGAATGTCGTTGTCCAGAGGAGATCGTCGCGCCAACAGCATGCGTTCTTCGAGGATTCCTACGATCAGTCAGCGCCGGACACCGGACTGCCAGCCGAAGAAAAAGCTGGCTGCCAGGCTCGCTCTCTCGTGTACGTGAGTTACGTGACGCCCGATCGACTGTCGATTTATCGTGATCGTACGATGTATGCGCCGCGAGACGAGCCGAGCCAACCGGATGTGGGCTTCTCGTTCCTGCCGGCCCCTTTCCCCTTTTACCTACCAACGTTTCATCATTTTTATCCTCGATCGTATCTTCCTTTCGCAATCAGATTCGAAGCTATTAACAAATCGAATCGATTGTCCCATAACATTTATTATCGCGAACAGGATCTCTTTCTTTTTATTTCTCTTTTCTTACGAACAAAAAAAAAGAAAAAGAACAAACAAATCTTTTTTCTTTCCAATCGAAGGGAGCTGAAGAAGATAGTTGGATATACACGCACCGTTATTAAAGCGGCTCGTTGTCCGTTTGGCAAACGAGCAATAAAAGTGACGCTTTCGAGGAGAGCCTCGGGGTGTGGATGAGAGTGCGCAGGAGGGTTGCGTCTTTTAAAAATCGAATCGTGAAAAGAAGAGAGAGAGAGAGAGAGAGAGAGAGAGAGAGGCACGTCGGTAATTTTCGGGACGGTCGCGAAATAATGATGATCTTTATCCCTAATGAAATTAGTCCTGCTCCTCCGAAGCGCGGGAATAGACATCGTACCGTGAAATTACTATAATAGGTGCCGAGCCAGTAGATCTCTCTCCAATACATGCGTGAGTCTCGTCATCTTCGAGAGTGCGTACAAGAGTAAGCGTTCGATCTTTCTCTCTCTCTCCCTCTCTCCGTTGTTCTATTTAAAGAGAACGCCAAAATATAGTTACCTTTTTTTCGTAGGAATTTAAAATTACGGTCGTAAAGAAGCCCCGGGCAAATTAGTCCGTAGAATTCGATCCCCCGATCTTTCTCTCTCTCTCTCTCTCGTTCTTTTTCTCCAGAGGCAACTACTTCTCCCTCTCTCTCTCTCTTTTCTCTTCGCGAAAAAGAAGATAAAGAGAAAAGAGAAAGAAAGAGAGAGAGAGAGAGCGAGAGAGAGAGAGAGAGAGAGAGAGAGAGAAAACGTGTTCGAGGTGGTCGGAAGGTAGAAGCAACGCGAAGCATATCCGAGCAGGTCTTGGCAAGGGTCCACTTCTTTTTTTTCTTTTTTTTTTTTCAGGCGGATAGGCACACGCCGAGGTCGGAAGAAAAACGGCAATGTCTGAGAAAAAGTCGACGGATATCTGGCAAGCGTATGTACCGTGTACGTAGGTACGTTCGATAGGCTGCGCGTGATCGGCTTTGAAGCGGGGTCGCGAAGCACCATTTTTTACTTTTTTCTCGCGATGGAAAACGAGAAATAGGTTGGAATTCGATCGGTTCTAGCAGATATTATATCTTTCTATTTTTTTTTCTTTTTTTTTCGTTGCGATTTAATCGAGCGTTCCCTCAGCCGAGAATAGAAAAACGCGCGAACCTAAGCCGCCCCTACTCTCTTTCTTTTTTATTTCTTTTCTCTCTCTCTCTCTCTCTCTCTCTTTCTCTTTTCACCTGCTTCGATACAGTGGACGTAACTCTATTAGGTAGCCACCTAGCCTATGGCATATATGGTACTCCTTGGCACTCTGATCGCGACGGTGTCGAGACCCGCAGCCCTATGGGTTCGTTCTGCTGGAAACAATTGCTGCCGCGGGGCATCATTTACATCATAAGCAATCATAATGATCGAATTTTCGGCGAACGACGATGATCCAACGAGTGGAACGAGGGGAGCCAATTCAGAAGTGGGTACCCACTTACCGGCTGTACGAACCACGCTGTTCCCTCTGACCCTCCTCCACCTCTTTCGACCCCATAGCTTCGGGCTACCTGCGCGCGTTTATACGAACCGACACCCATTTCTCTTCTTCCTCGTCCTCTCTCCCACCCCTTGGTTTCGTAGTTCTCCCGAAAAAGGTCCTTTCGAAAAAGGTAATCACCGAAAGAATACGTTTAACCGTTCCGCTCAAATTTCGCGTTAGATTCCGTTCTAACGAGGCCATCGGATCGATCCGATCGAATTCATTTTCATAGAGAGATCCAAAGAATCTGCTTTCTTTCGTTTCGCTCGCTTCTTCGAATTTCCTGAGTTTCGTGCGCTCGAATCGCGGAGGCTACAGGGTTGCCAGTATTTTCCAAGCGAGGGTTTACCAAAGACGGCGAGAGCTCTGTTTTGGGCTTTGCCAGAGCGTTCTCTCTCTCTCTCTCTCTCTCTCTCTCTCTCTCTCTCTCTCTCTCTCTCTCTCTCTCGCCGTATATACGACTGGACGTATCAGTATGCGGACCACGAAACGTGGTCGGACCCTCCCGGCTGTCGTCCTCTCTCGCTCCCTCTACCCTCTACCTCTTCTCCTCTCTCTCTCTCCCTCTTCCCCTCTCCCTCGCCTCTCCCTCTGGTGCACGAATCCGAGGCGAAACGTAGGCTGTTTCGGAGAGAGTGTTTCCACCGTAATGCCGAAACAGTATTGATTGCAGGCTGCCTAGCTTAGCTCTACCATCTACTGCAATACAGACGCCTAAATTCGTCTATTCTCGCGTCGTTCTAGCTAGATGGAATCCTAGAAGAAAAGTAAACCGGAACGAATGCGGGAAAATCGAAAGTTTATCTTCGATAAGAAAAGAAAATTTGTTCGAGTTTCCCATGGAGGTCGAATCGCGGTCGGGTCATTGATCGAACGGGCAAATCTGTTTTCGGTCCGATGTCACAGCTACGAGAAGGAAATCGTCGTCGTTCGGCCAAGACCGAAATTGGTTCGAGGACCGTACTAAAGGGTAGTAACGACGTAACAATGACCTCGACGAAGAGAGAGAGAGAGAGAGAGAGAGAGAGGGGGGGTAGTTGGCATCGCTGACTCGTAGGACCAAGGGAATGGCAATTCCATCTCTCGAGAGAAGATGGGGTTGCCCTATCGTACTTCGGCCAGATAATTAGACGGGTAATCGAGACGGTCGGAGCCTCCAAGTATTACGGTGCTTCGTAGTTTAATATAGGCTGACAAGCCGCTTAGATTCTAGTTCGTAACCGTGTAGACGGTTTACTAAGGCCTCCCGAGATCTTATCTCAAATCGAGCGCGCTCTCGTGTCCTACGTGTTCGACTTCTCGACTCCGCGCATACGCGTATTCTCGTATAAACTATCCTCGCGAGTTTCCCATGAAACCGATGGACGCGTATCCGTGTTCCGCTACTATCCAACAAGAGAGACCTTTTTCGGAGGGTTTGGTGACATAATGAGGCGGATCGATTGCCTCGCGCATTACCATTACAATGGTAGACACCCCCTGCCTCGGCTATGTCTAACACAATTGATAGTCGGTAGGAATTTCGGAAGAAAACGGGAAAAAGTGGGAACTGCCGCCCGTCGCGAGAAGAGGAAGGGAAGAGAAACGACAGAGAGAGAGAGAGAGAGAGAGAGAGAGAGAGAGAGAAAGGGAACACGAAGGGCGACGGGTCCTAGCGAGAGAGACAAAAAGGGAGCAGGATCGCATCGACGGGCTTATTAGTCGGCAATGTGATCTATTTGCCCTGTACTTGTACAAAGAACCTACGTTATTGTGCCACTATGTTACGAAGAAGGGCGTTATTGTCCAACAGGGACCACGAGTTAGCCCGTACCACCAACCCATGGCTACGTATATCGGTTATCGTTCTTTTTCTCTCTTTTTTCTCTCTCTCTCTCTCTCTCTGTCGCCCCGTCCCTCTTTTCTCGGCTCTCTTCGTCGTTCCACGAAACCCCGCAGGCACGCGCTAATATACCGGTAATTTTTCCTCCATTCCGGATATCGCTTTATTATTTCCTCCTACTTCGTCGTGGTTATCGTCGATGAATTCCATACGGAAAAGTCGAGGGAATTTCGTTTAGTTATTCATAGAGACTTTCCGCGCTAGACCGTATCTCCAATGGTTTTTGTTAACGAGCGGAATTTAATAGAAATCAAAGGAATTCAATGCGGTACCTTTTCCTCAATTTTTAAGATAAGAAGAAAAATTGTCCTACGCACGTATACTATTTCTTGCTTTATTTTTTTGGTTTCGTTTCGTTCTTTTTTTTTCCTTTTTACATTCGGAGACAGATCGCAAGAACGATAAAGCATCGATCGCATCGTTGACTCTCTCCCGTGACGATTCGCAGCCATTGTTTAGCATCCCGCGAATTCGTTCGCGTATGACTCACGCGATTGGCTTCCGTTCGTAGGTTCGATCGAATCGCGCTTCTGCACTCTCTCGGTTTGGCTCGCAATACTGACGTCAGCGTGAACGCGTCAACGCAGAATGCAGGTGTCGACGATGATTTACGATCGATCGTACGCTCGTTGCGTTCTCGATCTCTCCGATCGCGACGTCGCGTCGGCGAGAAAACAAAACTCGGATTCGAAGAGGCGTCTTGGTTTACGCATTTTTTCATTTTCTCTCTTTTTCTCTTTTCTTAGACGCGTTGACGTGCGCAGAGGAAAGAAGGGCGAGGCTCGGTATGGTCGCGAAGCAGCGAAACGCTTTCGGAAAATCCATAGCGTCGAGGAATATACAGGGTTCCACCATAGACGAACACAATGGCGCGTTCTAGAGAAAGGTAGGTAGGGCTATAAGAGCGAGCGAGTAAAAAAGACAGAGAGACGGAGAGAGGCAGAGAGGGAGGGAGGGCCAGAGAAAGCGAGCGAAAGGAAAGCAAGCGATGGAAAGAGAGAAAGGGAGAATAAGAAAGAGCGAGAGAGCGAGCGAGCGAGAGAGCGAGAGAGAGAGAGAGAGAGAGAGAGAGAAGAGCTTGCGGCGTCGGTCCTTGCCCCGAGTACGTGCTCCGAGTGACAAAGTTTCGAGCATGAGACCAACCAACCGACCGACCGACCGTACGAACGACGAAACGATGCGACGCATCAAGGTCCTGTACGATCGATACTCACGCTCCACTAAAATCTACGTCCTCCTTAGCCTCGGCAAATCGTTTCAAAGATCTCAACGATCGTAGACATCTTTTCTCGATCCGTCGATAGTTGGTAAGGAAGAATCCGTTTGGTCGTTCGCAAGGACGAAGAGAGGAGTTGGATCAGAGGTCCGTTTTTTAGGGTGGCAACGTAGGTGTCGGCAGATCCATATCTGGCCCTATCGGGCCGTTCCCGTAGCCGTTCTCGGGAGCGTGAAATGAAATTTGACAGATCAGAACGACGCGACGCAGACGTGTCCCCTATCCCTCTCTCTCTCTCTCTCTCTCTCTCTCTCTGCAAAATGGCGTTGGCATTCGCCTCGGCTCCTTGCACCTCCAGGATGCCCGTAGGGCAATGAAAAGAGACGGGAGGCAAGGGGTACCCCACGCTCGCCGTGGGGGCCGTGCACCCCATTTTATACAATTCTCTTTTATCTCTTCCCTCGGGGCGGCTGTTCGAGCGGGCCTCCTTAGTTCCAAGCCGACACCTTTTTACAAATACATCACACGGCCGTCTGACCTTTCTCTCTACCGTGTTCCACGCGTAGTGGGTGTCGCATTTGCCTAAGCACATCAAATGCTTCGGGTCACTCGGTTCGCTTAGCAGGTACTTACCGTGAGTGCGCGAGCGCGAATCCTAAACCGTAGGTGGTCGGATCGAGTAAAGTGCCCTCGTAGAATATTATCCTTATCGTTATCATTATTATTTAGCAGAACGAGTTCGTTAAAGCTCGATCCCCGTCATAGGATCCTACCCTGATGCGATTTCGTTCGCGCCTAACGAGTTTTTCTTTTCTCTTTTTTTTTTCTCGTCTTCACGCCCCTGATGTGACAAACGTAATCTACGATCAAAGTACGGGTACATCGCGCGTCACGCTTCCGACGAATTTTTCGGTCCCCTTGTATCTTGTTCCGTCCTACGAATCGCGCCTCCGCGTACTACACGTTCGAATTCGAGCGACAGCTGTCCCCGCATCGGAAACCAAATTATATGCTCAAAGGATCGCTGATCTCTATTTAGATTCTTATCTCGTACTCGTGATGCGGTACGCCAGATGACGTCGTCAACGCCATGTCGTACCTTGACCGTGATCATCTTTGGCACTTTGAACCTTCCGAAGGAAAAAAAAGGTCTTAATAATGGTATCGAGACGATCGATCGCACATGCTATACACGTGTATATATATATGTTTTTTTTCTTTCTTTCTTCTCTCTCGACAACGACGACGACGACGACGACGACAACGACGACAACGACGACGACGACGACGACGGTCCAGAGATCAACGCGAGAACGAAGGGAGGAACGGAACGTCGAGACATAAAATTGAAAAGTTCGACGTACGTAGCGCTGTTTATGGGACTTTTAGGACGTAGTAAAGTCGCGCGTTATTCCTCCTTCCGCGGGTCGTTATATTTTTCTTAGCCGCGATTCACGGTCTCCGCGCTCGCGCAGAATTCCCGTTTCCCCGTTCGTTCGCGTACAGCGGTGTGTCGCTCGAGCGAACGACCAAACCAACCCCGCTTCCCTCCCTCCTCTTGCCTGTCCAAAACTTTTCTCTCCAACTTTACGAGGATCGCTTTCTCGTGTCCATCGTTTTTCTTACGACCTTCCTCTTCGTTAGTTCCTTACGAGATCGTTATCTTGGTCTTAAACGAACGAGCATGTCGATCAAATAACGAAAGATTCGTCGATCTCTTTGGCTATCGATTGGCCGACTTTCGGATAAGACGGCGCTCGGTAGACACGGTAAACGGTAATTAGCGCGAAGCAAGGAATCGTTAGCCGTCGATAGAGATCGCATCGAAGCATTCCGGGGTCGTTTAGCGCTCGCATTCCAGGGATCCCCGCGGAACGGTTAATTATCCGAGGATTTTTCGTTCGTCGAGTCGTGATAACCCTTCGTCGAACGAGAGAGAGAGAGAGAGAGAGAGAGAGAGAGAGAGAGAGGGCTTAAGGGGCTAGCAATGAACTTCGACTCGGTAATGAAGCGAGCGCGCCCCCTCCTCGGCTAAACGAGTCGTCGCCTCTGCTTCGGATATATTTTATTGCGTGGCCGCTCTGCTTTATTATCACCGTCGTATCTTCTCCCTCTTTCTCTTCTCTACACCCCCTTTTGCTTCGGCTCCTCCCCAGGCAGGAGAAAGCGTTAGGCGTTTCTGCCTAGATCAACCCTTCCGCGCACTCGGTAACGCCGATTCCAACCCTCGGAAAAACAGTGGCGCTCAACGAGCCGTGCTATCGCGCACGAGTTCGCGCGAGATAAAAGGGTTGCCTACATGTATACGACCTACCGTCCCCCTTTTACTTTCTACTCTATAGCCAACGCTCGAGGAAACTCACGCCTCCGCACCGTCCAGAGTCATGGCGACCTTCTCTCGGACGAGCTCGGACCTTGACGTTAACGCCAGACACTCTCATCCTCTTCGCCTATCGTCGCGAACGTCGTCTTTACTCGAGAATTTTCCGAATGACGAATTATCCTTGGTACATGAGAACCGGCGGTCTTTAATGGCACGAGCTTAAAACTATAATGCGCCCTAATCCGGCAATATCTCATGCTGTCTTGCGGGATTCGTCGTTCGGTGCGCAGCCGTCCGCCTATTTAGTGGATCATATATATTATACCATTCTCATCAACGGATCAACCCCTTGGCGAATCGCGCCATCCCGCCTTTCGTTTCCGTTTCCAAGCCAATCGGCCAGGAGTAGTAGTAGGTAATCGAAAGACTAAGGTTCTTCGATCGTTCTAACTACGATGACGACGAGGGAAGGAGAAAGGAGGAGGATGAGGAGGAGGAGGAGGAGGAGGAGGAGGAGGAGGAAAGCTTGTCGGATCGGCATCTGTTCACGAAGGAATTACGACGTAACTTTGTCTTGGAAGATAGCGCGACGGTTACTCTGGAGCTGAGTGCTACTCGGAGAGGATGGAAGGAGTGTGAAGCTTCGGAGACGAAGGAGAGAGCGAAGAAAGGGGTGTATATACCTATGCGAGGAGTAGAAGAGGAAAAGGGAGAGATAGAGGAAGGAGACAGACAGCGAGAGAGAGAGAGAGAGAGAGAGAGAGAGAGCGAGAGAGGATGAGAAGCGAAGGAGGTGGGTTTGCGAGCGGCGAGCAAGAGAGTGTGCATGATGGGTGAGGCTCCTCCGAGGCTCGAGTTTCCATTGGGGTTGGTTCTTGCGATATAAGCTCTCAGAGCCACAGCACCGACACCCCCCTGCGTCTCCTACGACTCCTCCACCTTCGCCCCAACACCACCTTCGTCTCTTCACCTCCGCCTCTCGTCTCCAGCACGCAGCTCGGCCGCAGACCCCTACGAGACATACAGCATAGCCACTATCACCCGCAGATAGTGGTGGTTCGGGTCGTCTCTCGGTGTGCTACGGGGTGTCGCGAGCCTCATACATATTCAGCGAATGCATCACCCTCCCCGTCTCAACCCTCCGCTGCCCCTCCACCAACCCTCCTTCTCTTCCACCCTGACGACCTCCGCCTACCACCGGTCATCTATTGACCCGATATCCCCGAGGACCAAGACCTATCTCGTGTCGGACCAAAGTTTTCCCGGGTCCTCGCTAAACTCGAATTACAGAGCAGTTTTCGAGACCGATTGATGTTTAGGCGTTTTATCAAAACCGAAAAGCGCCGCAGGAGCCACGCCGTTCGTCTCCCTTTCCCCGATTTCTCTCTCTCTCTCTCTCCATCTATCTATCTATCTATCGGACGCGTATAGAAAGACGTTCGGTCGCATTAAAGGACGCGAGATCGGTCCACCGACGATCTACGTGCCTACACAGGTACCTACGTGTATCGACGTAATAATTAGAACCGCAAGAACGGTACGTAATTGATATAAATGCAGCAAAGCGATGACGCGGCGCGGACAGACGTACCGCAGACCGTGGCCGATGGGCAACCGTCATTGTATATCCATAGGCTGCTCGCGCATAACTTAGCATAAATAATAAATAATATTGTGAACACGTGCCGGCATGAATGCGCGTGCGTCATTAATAGCCCGACGGTACGATTCCTTCGTATATACTTATGCTTATGCCGAACCTGCCGGCAGGTTCGCCGGCAACTTGGCCGGCAACTTTGCCGACAACTTCGGCGGCAGGTTCAGCGCCAGCGAGATCAGGTTCGGCCTCTCCTCGGCGAGTTCGCGACGGCATACCGGCTGCTTATCGTCCTTGATTCATGCAACGCTTTAAATCGCTCGAGGCCAAGGCACGTTCGAGCCTGACGAATCGCGTCTCGTAATCGCCGAGAAGACGAGATCGATCTCTTCGAGAAGGATCGTTCGATCGAAACGTCGCAATAAATCCTGCCAAGGCAAAATGCCAAGAAGAGGCGGAGGAAGGGGTGGAGGAGGAGGAGGAGAAGAAGGAAGATGCGGTGGCTGCGGCGGTGGCGAAGAACGTTCGTCTTTTCGAGGTGATAATGACGAGGAACACGGCGAAACGCACGGTAGCCATCGAGCCGGGTGTCTCTTTCCCGTGTAACCGAATAGCGATGCTAATCTTGCCTCGGTCCGTGGATACGTGGAACGAGAGAGCCCTGCGTGTCCGAGAGCCATCCTGCAGGCCGAGTTCCAGTTCCAGGACCGGCGCCGTCGCTAGCCCGGTGTCCGCTTCCAGTCCTAATACCCTTTATCGCGAATTAAGATGTTGTCGGGGTGTGGTGCCCATTTCCTCTTTCTTCGAATTGGCACCGAGTGAATTACGAAGTAGCTTTAGCCCGTTACCGAGAAGAAACGATCGACATCTCGGATCGGAAAGATAAAAGTAATTACGCGAGACCGCGTGCGTTTACCCACCGAGAGAGGAAGCACCGAACGGAACGGTGCTATCTTTCATCGTGGCCGCTGTTTGCCGATAAACTCGACGAGAGTTCGGATCATCGAGAACCTATAATCAACGACAAATTCATTAACTTTTTAAGATCCCATTTTTTAAGCCGCTATTTCTATTCCCTCTCTCTCTCTCTCTCTCTCTTCCGTCTATTTTCTCTATCCCGTCGAGCGTTCTCCAAATAATTTGTCAGCACCGACGACGAAAGAAGCGTTCTTGCATGGGCAAAGGCGCGCGAGGAGGCTCTCCCTGAAATATGTCGCGCGTTGCGAGTTAGTTTAATATGCAAATGGTCGCTGAGATAACGGGTCGATCCGTGAAGAGTGGAGAAGGCCAAGTCGTGATTCCGGTAGCCGTGTCTTCTCAGCCCTGCGTCTTCTACCTTCTCCTTCTCCTTTTACTTCTTCTTCTTCTTCTTCTTCTCCTTCTCCTTCTTCTCCGGAGCTTTCGACGGTCTTACCGAGAGGCGCTCGAGTCCACGGGAGAGGAAGAAGGAGAGAAGACGAGAGAGGGAAACAGGGAGCCAGCTTGCTCGCTCCCGGTGAGTGAATTGAGAGATAAGGGGCCCACGCTTAGCCCCCCATGGACGGCCAGGGACGCATCGCGCGCCTTCCCGGCTTGACCGAGAGATCGAATCGAAAGAGAGAGAGAGAGATACGAGTTAACGTCGAACCTTTCTTCTTCCTTCGGGCCCAGAATCGAAAAAGAAAAAGAAAAAACACTCGAAACGATCGATCTCTCGAGGAATAGAAGCGGGGATAATGCAAGGGATGCGGCTGCAACTACTGATTTAAATCCTATCGAAAGGGATAACCTCCAACCGATATGGACGTGGAAGGAAGAATCGGACGGATAACGTCGAATCAAAATCTACCATCGGACAGCGCGATAATCTCGAAAGGATTCACCGATCGGACGCTCTCGTACATCCCTGCATGCTTAATCCTGTAATGGTCCGGCGAAGATGCGAGCGTGTCGTGCGGAGGTGTATCTACTCTCCTTCATCCTGTAGCGGCGTCGGCGGCCGGTCCTCCTCTTCCTCGCGTCTCTCGATCCCTAACTCGACCGTGAAGCGTGATCGCCGCTTCGAAGGTGGTGAGAAGAAGTCGAGGAAGGAGAGAAACAGCACCGTCTCTGTCTGGCGGAGAAAGGACCGAGACGACGACTACACGGACTACGACGACTACTAAGGACGAAGACGACGACTTAGAAGAGAAAGGAGAAAGAGAGAGAGAGAGAGAGAGAGAGAGAGAGAGAGGAGGCTTACCGCCTTGGCCTTACCGGTATTCGTCGCTGTCGTCGGAGGCTCCGGAGGGAGTCGAAGGGGTGGGGAGTGTCGAGGGGGTTGGTAGCTAAGGTAGGTAAGCGCTTCATTAGGCCGCGAGAGCTCCCTAATTACACACGGCCTCATTAGCGGCTTCCATTCTCCCTCTCTCCCTCGCCATCTTACTCCGCCGTTCCCTCTTCCACGCCTTCGAGCCGCGGCCCTACTCGTAGGTATATCCTCTGAAAGTACCTCGTCCTCCGCGCTATCTCTCACTCTTCTCCGCAGATATACGAGCGGCGGCGAGGGAGCGAGAGGCGTGTATACACGCTAGAAAGAGGGAGATCGAGAGGAGGTGGAGGGCGAACTCGGGGGAGCCACAACGCCGTGTTCGTCGCCGCAATGAGCTTCCCAACAACCGACTGCAGCTATGCGTCTGCCTAAACGAACCAGCAAACCGCCAAATGGCACCTGATCGTTCTACCGAACATTCGTGAATTATTTCACGCGTACAAAGGGAAAGAGAGAGAGAGAGAGAGAGAGAGAGAGAGAAAGGGAAGGAGAGAGAACGTTCGAGCAGAAGGATCGCGTGAAAGGTAATGGCTTCTTACGAGCGAGCAATAGCTACGAACGTGGAAGCGTGTAAAAGTCGCGCGATGAAATTAAACCGTGACGCGATCAAAGAACCGGCAGGGCAAAAGAAACGAGGAAAATCACGGATAGAGCCGTCTCGCGTGACTCGGAGAAACCTACACGGACCTTCGAGCATTGTTCGCGCTACCGCAATTCTTATTAATTAACTCTTTCTCTTTCTCTCTCTCTCTCTCTCTCTCTCGTTCTCTCTCGACACTCGGAAGGTTCCTCGAAAAATGAAGAGCCTCGTATACCTCCTAGCCCCTACGCCATCGAATACCAACGCACGTTCCGCTAATAGATCGCTCATTATTTATGCATTTAAAAGGCACGAAAGGAGAGAGAAAGGTTCTCCCTCTCGACAACCCTTTCGGGGTCGTCCCTTTCGATCGAAGATGGCAACGATGTCATTTCGAACCCCTTTTAACTACCAGCCGAAAAGGGACTCAAAGTCCAGGACACCCCCGTGTTACGATTCGAAACGTCGCTTAACGGAAGGAGCGCGTTCCTCGGAAACGATAAAGAATTCTGTTCCGGCGAATACACCTGGTCGAATGGTTTCGTTCGCGATCGATGTTCGTCGTTCGTCCATCCGTCCGTCCATTCGTCCGTTCGTTCGTCCGTCCATCCGTCCGTCCGTCCGTCCGTCCGTCCATCCGTCCGTCCGTCCGTCCGTCCATCCGGCGTTCCTTTTCGTCGGGGTTGAATGCGTTGGCGCGCGGACAAGAGGGGGCTGGTGGCTGCGGTGGTCCGCGGGGCTCCGCCGGAAACGGTCCATCACGTGACCACGTGACCACGTGACGGTCTGGCCTTTGTTCCGCGCGATCATTAGTCTGTCAATATGCCCAAACGACGCTCCGGCCTCTACGCTCGTCCTCGGTCTCTACGTTCGCCGACGAACGTACGCCGAGAGCGGGTCTATCTATAGGTATACGTAGGTGTATCTACCTGCACAATGCGTCCATTGTCTTCCGTGCTCTCGCGTATTATATTCCCCCATTATGCACGTGGACGCGTGCGTGGACGCGTGCGTGCACGCTCGAATCGCGCGAAAGATCGTGATTTCACGACGTCGGATAGACTGGTAGAATAGAGTGGAGCAGAGTGAGAGAGGTAGACGAATCGTATCGCGGGAGATCCGTAAATCACGTTCGAGTCGATTGGATAATCCGACGGTGTTAACGCTCTCGCCACCTCCGCTTCCTCGGGATCTTCCGACGATCCCAAAGGCGTCCCTACGCGTCTTCGTCGCTCCTCGTGTCGCCGGAGAAACGGGAGTTGAGAGAGAGAGAGAGAGAGAGAGAGAGAGAGAGGGAAAGAGGGAAAGAGAAAAGACTACGCTCCCTCAGGCACGTTAAATCCAGATATATGATGCGCGACCGTGACATGCAAATCTGGTCAAAGCCCGGCGCCATTACGTTTTCAAATCTTTAAAGTGTGTTTAGACAGCCGTCGCGGGGGGCAACGACGATGCACCCTTCTTCCTACACGTGTCCTTCGCCAAGCGATATCGGAATATTGAAGACAGATAAGCACCCTAAGCGATACAAGGATGCGAGGAGAAATACGTGGGTACGGTTCGATCGCGATCGAGCACCGCTGCGCTTTCGATCGACGAGTCTTCGACGTGGACGATCGATGCGCACGACTGCGACGACGAGGACGCGAAGACGACGGCGACGACGGCGATCGGTTCTCTCGCGGAGACGAGTTTTTGTTCTTCGCCGAGGCCGTTCATCGGAGTTTATTTCGTTCGATTCGTGCGGCCACGCAACAGGGCGGTCCGCGCAGGACCCTGCTAAGGATATACCATGGCGCGCGCCCGCGCGCGCTATATCGTGCGCGCCTCGTTTTACGTTTTATAGCGAGCCCAATTAATGTCCGGCAAAAAGTAGCCAGATTCGAGGGTGGTCGACACCCACCGTCGAGAGGGACCGTCGAGGAGCGGCCATCGATCGCGTTCGAGGACATCAAACGCGACGTGGATGATCCAGAGCAGAGATCGAGAGAGTCGGGGTCAAACGAGTCGGCGAAAGATCGACGACGAATTCACGGACATTGTCCGGAGCTGATAAGAAGGGCTCCTCCGCGATCCGACCGTACTCCCTTCGTTTTTTGTCCTCGACAGTCCCATGAATCCTTCTCTTCCCTCTCGCGATCGAAAGACAAAGAGACTAAACGATCGTTTCGTGGTATTCCGCTTCGACTTTTGTTCTTTGCGTTCTACGCTTTCTCTCTCTCTCTCTCTCTCTCTCTCTCTCTCTCTCTGACTGGTTGGCTGGCGGGCTGGACACGCCCGAACGACGAGTTACGTCGTCGACGTCAAAGCTCGTCGCGAGGAGACAAACTTTTTCCTCTCTCGGTTCTCTCGCGAGTTCGAGAGGATCGAAAGCGGTAGTCCGAAGGGCCGAAGGCGGTGCTACACCGGGCATGTAATAATAATAAATACCGGAGCGGATTCGCGCGCGATTCGTAAGCGTGGAAGCCGCAGAACAATGGACGGACTCGAGTCCGAGCGAGCGGAGGAACCCTCGACACAATGGGAACCAAGTTGCCGGTCTGACCTCCGACCTCGAGTTCTCCGCCGGCGCGCCACCGCTTTCGGATTCGTCCGTTCGATTGTGTGCTAATGCCTTCTCTCTCCGTCGTCCGCGCCCTCCGAGAGCCGTCCTCCGCGCTTTCCCTCCGCGCTTTCCCTCCGCGCTTTCCCTCCGATCGATCGGAATCGATGTATTCGCGAGCGAGAATTGCGAATAGAGAACGCAGAGAGAGACGGACGGATAGAGATAGATAGATAGAGGGAGAGAGAGTGGGGGAGGGGGGAGGATGAAAGAGAAACGAGTCCTTCTCACTACTTTTCCAGCAGCGTTGCGTTTGGATCCGCGAAGGGTGAGTCCGCTTTCCGGTGGCCTTGCACCCGAATTCGAAACTTTCCCCGTTAGCTCGCGGCGCGCTAGAGGAGAGGCAAAGAGGAGAGGAGACGAGAGGAGAGGAGAGAAGAGAAGAGAGCGTGAGACAGAGAGATAGAGAGCGAGAGGGAGAGAGAAAGAGGGTCGGGACACGAAGGTCAGTGTCTGCATAAAAGCACGCGAGCTGCCGCTGGAGGCTACAGACTGTCGGTTCGAGACTGCCGAGGCGTTTGCTATGCGGGCTGCGCAGGCCGCGACTACGTGCCCTGCCTGACGAGCCACGACTCAAATTCAACTCAAACTCTGCTTTCTGCATCTGCTATTCCGCTTTCCCTCCTTGCCGACCCACGTATGTGTACGTTAGGTCGCTAGAGCCGCGCTCTAGATTTCGATCGGCCGATCCAGGAACTTTCTTTCCATCGGTACTGTTTTTTTTTCTCTCGCCAAGGGAACGCGTTTTAATGGTACCGACGAGCGCTCGGACACGAGCGAGGGGTTCGAAAAATATGTAGGGACGATTATCCGACGTTACAGTAATTAAACCGAAATAAAAATCCATCCGCTCCGGTCGTTCATCGATCCTCGCTCCGACCATTTTTCGTTGTCACACCTCCTACTGTCCTCCGACCGCCCTCCCTGTTCAACGCTTTCCGATTCCCTCCCGTGGGTCTCCCCCTAACTGCCATGTTTTTCTCCTTCATCGTCGACACCTCGCTCGTGTCCGGCCTGCTAATAACCCACCGTCAACGAAATTATTGCCTTTCGTTTTCCCATTCGTTTCTCGGTAACAATTTCGAAGGTGAAAAAGAAAGAAATAACGAACGCGCATGCCACGATCGCAACGTTTGCGCCGACGAAAACACGACTCTTCTAATCTCGCTCGTAGCGTGTACGCGCTACCGGCGGATCAGCTGACTAGCAAAGCTGACCTAATTATTATGCATTTATTCGCGCGTATTCAAATGCGCCGTGCGGCGTTGGCTGTTCTCTCCCTCTACCTCTGCCTCTCCCTCTCTCTCTCTCTCTCTCTCTCCTTCTTCCTCTCTCGCGCACGCATCCGTAACATCTATAGGTCTCCTTCGCGCCAAACTACTATACACTCGTGTTTTCGTGCACGCACAAGAACACGAGGCCCAACAGACACCGTTCGGGCTCGAAGACGGAAACTCTTTGGCCGGACTCGCGGCGCGCTACCTAATGCGGTTCTCTTCCGACGTGGCTTGACTTTATCGATCCACCTTCCGTCTCTCTTACCTATAAACAACAACTTGGGAACAAGCCGTCCGAGGAATCTTTTACTGCTACCAACTAAATCAGTTCGATACGAAACGATTTCGAGCTAATTGGATAGCGGGTAGAAAGTATGCGATCGGCAATTACGGAATCGATCGCCAGCAACGTCGGCGAGCACGGTAGCGAGTAACAGCTAGTGCCAGACACCGATGTTGTCTTTTCAAGGACGGAATCTGCAAGACGCGAGGACAAAAAATTGCCGATCGATCGGGTAGAAAGAGAGAGAGAGAGAGAGAGAGAGAGAGAGAGAGAGAGAGAGAGAGAGAGAGAAAGAAGGAGAGATTTTGCAGCGGTTGTGGAAATCGGAAAGGTGATGGCGTCGCGGGATCGATAAGCCGGTATTTCGTCGAGGGAACAGGTGTAGGCCGAATTCCCACGTCCTATTGCTTCTACGATCCGACGAATCTACTCGCAAGAGCTAATCAGCGTACCGATGACTTCGGGGAAGGCATTCCAAAACACGACGAGTCGGCTCTTCTCGATAACAGGCCTTGCCGGAATAGCTATCTCGTGTCGGTCGTCCAACCTCCTCCTCCTCTACCATTCCTCTTGCTCTTCCCTCGTGTCGGTCTGTCGGTCGGTCGGTCGGTCGATGCTTCGGTCTCGTCCGCGGTGAAGCAGCCAGCAGCAACGAACAACTCAGAGAGAGAGAGAGAGAGAGAGAGAGAGACAGAGAGAGAGACAGAGAGAGGGAAAGAGAGAGAGAGGGCTCGCACGCACAGGCGTCCTCTCTCGACGCACAGGCGCGTGTTCGTACGTACGGTGAGTAGGAGCAGTGCGGGAGGGCGTCTCGGCGCCATGCTGATTTGCATGCGCCGCCATGACGGCCAGCACCGCTCAAGCGGAGTTCGAGAGGGGTTGCGCGAGCCGACGGAGGGTTCGGAGGGTGAGCATCGATCGCTTTCTCCTTTTCCCGCCTTCCCTCCTCTCTTCTCTTTCCTCTCTCTCTCTCTCTCTCTCTCACTCTGTCTCTCTCTCTGTATCTATCTATCTATCTATCTATCTATCTATCTATCTATTCATCTCTCTCTCTCCGCTGGAGGATATTCACCCTCCTCGGAGTGGTCACGGTCTCCACCGCGAAATTCGCCTTCCTTTATTGAATGTCGACCGAGAAGATCCGAGTACCGTGAACCTGTCGCCAGTTACTCGTCACCGTTCGTTGACGTTGATTCCACTTTTACGAGCGTACGATATACGAGCCAACATTATCCTCTTACGCCTTATAATAGAATCTAAAAGAGAAAAAGAACCAAAGTTGAAGTTTTGGAATCGGTCGGAGACGTCGATGATATCTCTGGTTCTTTCTTTGGAAATTTTCTGGCAGAGATAAAGAGAGATAAAGAGAGATAAAGAGAAAGAAAAAGAACGACGAGTAACGCGGCAAATAGAAGGACGAACGGACGGAAGGAAGGAAGGAAGGAAGGAAGGAAGGAAGAAACGAAAAAGGGGTGAAGGAGAGCAGCAACGACCTGGCGAACAGCGGCCGTAGTCGTCTATTTACTTATGCAGCCGGCGATAGGGACGAGGGGGTGTAAGGGGTTGGAGCCTCAGGCTCTGTTTGTTTTCGTTGGACCACATAGCGTGATACGTTTGCGTAATGCGCTACGTCCGTCGTCCTTTCCTCCTTCTCTCTGGCAACCCCACTGGCATTGCCTCCATCCCGTACACCCCTCTTTCTCTCACAGCACCCCCTCACCGTTATCCTCCTCCGGGGGTAGCAACGGCTGCGGTGGAATCTGCCAGGCGGTAACTCATCCGCACGCCCGTATTCTCGGATATGTTTTTGCTCATTCTCTCGCTCTCTCTCTCTCTCTCTCTCTCTCTCTCACACACACACGCGCGCGCGAGCACATATACACAATTGCTCTTCCTCCGTCTCTATATTTTCCTCTTCTCTACGAGCCACCCACGCCTCGTCGTCTATCCTATCGTCCTTCATTTTCATTTTCGGCAAAGAGCAGAAACGCGTCGAGACAAAGACCGCGCCCGGAAAAAGAATAACAGATAATAAAAACGTTCGGTCGCATTAAATGCACCATAAATCACTGTCGGATAAAGCGCTACTACGTTCTCCGATTCGGCGCTAGCGTAGCGTTCGAACGGTATTTCGCGCTAAATCGACGCGCTCTCTCCTTCTCTCGCGATGACCAGGATGCCACGAAACGAACGCCGGAGCTAGAGATCCTATCTGATCGGCTAATTTAACTCGGTAAGGTAATTATACGCGAATACCGATCTCCTCGTCGAGATCCAGTCCTGATTTTTTTTCCGCGTTCCACGCTCTATGATCCGAGCGTACGGTTGAATTGATAAAACGGATATTAAAGTTGCGAGCGCGTACCGTTACGACCGTACCGTAAATACTTAGGTACGCACGCGCTTCGTGTCCCTTTTTATTCTCTCGAGAAGAACGATAACGTCGTAAACCATTCTTTTGCCCTTCTTCCGCGTTCATCGATGACTCATTGACTCCATCGAAATACCGGCGAATTCGTAGGGAGGTTTTCTCGTTTGTTTTCTCTCTTTTTAATTATAAGAAGAAAGTAACGGGACGATATAACCGATAGGACAACGAAACGACCTCGATAGCGGGAAAACCGAAAAACGGATAAAGAAAAGGAAAGGTCGATCCGAAGTAAGGTTTTACGGGATGCCTTCCGATGGAAGAGCAAGAAACGTCGATGTGTGGAAAGTCGGCAAATATCTGAAAAGACTATCGTACGTAGTCGTATAGCCGAGAGTATGTGTGGGCGCGCGTGCGTGTGAGTCTTGTCCGCGTAAAGCTAGGTGTACTCGCGTACTTTTCTCAGATATCTATGTAGTACGAGGTGGATGGGAAAAGAGGCTGAAAGATGGGAGAAGGAGAAAGATAGAGGGAGAGAAAGTAGGGAGTAGAGCGGGGTAGATGGTGTGGACCCCTTGGATGGTTGCCTCATGAAAGATGCATAAGACGACTCACCGGGGGCGCGATAAAGAGTCGACAACAGACAGACCGACAGTCACCCCTGTTCACCCCCTTCCTAATACCCGTTGCAATACAGTGCCACCCTGCGTATAGGAATACCGAGATGCGGCTACCACCCACCACCGCAGGAGGGTGGGTCCCGCTATCAATTAATTATAATCTAGATTGATGGATCCGATCCATAGCCGTATCGGAGATTAGTCTCGCTGCTGTCGTTGCCAAGGCTGCGTCCGAAAAACTACCAAAAGGAGGGAGAGAGAGGTTCGTTCGCTCGCTCGTTCGTCGTAGGTTCGTTCGTTTTTTCGACGACGACTCTTGGAGGAAGAGAACGGCACCGGTAGGAAGAAAACGGAAGCGTCGACGTTACGTCGAGTTACGTTCGCGGGGTCTCTAGGCTAATGGCATGCAAGCGAGCGCCGGTGCGATGGCGGCAAGCTCCCGGTTTGCCCGGTCGATAGGAATTAGCATTTTTATGGGTCTATCTCGCTTACGTGCTACGATGCCCCGTGGCACCAAGATTCTTTCGCATTGTTCACGCACGCCTTCTCCTCTCTCGCCTCGCGTCCCTCTCTTTCTCTCCCTCGTTCCTACTTCCTCATCCTCCTCCCGTATTTCGCGTCGATGTAAAACGATCGTCCTCGGGAACTTTCTTCGAAAGTCATCCACCTCGAAACTCTCGGCGAACGAACCGGAAGATCCGAGCGGAAGAACGTATTTTCACCGATAAGCGACTGACTACTCGATATTTTCTTCTCTCCCACGCTCGATCGCCTTCTTTCTTCTCTTCCTCCTCCCCTCGATGCGCCGAGCTTCCGCTCCGCGATCCGCTAACTTCTCAACGATGGGAAGATTCGCTCGCGGTTGCGTCTCGTCGACGTGTCGGAAGGTCCTCCGATCTGTGCGGTCTCGCTCTTGCACGCTCGAAATAAAAAGGACCGATAATAAATCGGTTGCCGCTACGTAGTAAACGCACCGTATCTCTCTCGTCTTCCTCGGAGGCGCCGCGAAAAAACTTGCGCCGCGTAGAAAGATCAACTTCTTTGGCAAATCGACCGCGGCCACCGGCTAATTGCCGATGCTGCCGCGCGAGCGACTTTCGAGAAGCGCTCTTACTACTCCTTCCTCCTCACCCTTCGAGGAGGAAGAAGAGGATCGTTCTACGTTACTCTCGAAAAACTCGAGTATCGATTCTTGCCATATGCGGACCGGCTTCGCCATATTACATGTATACTTCAGCTACTTGTCATCGCGAGGTAAAACAGCCGACTACTCGCCAACTATTCAAATCGTTTAAAGATTCGATTAAGATATCGGCGTATCGTTATGGCGTATACAGCTGGCATCGATCTCGAAAATCTCGCGAATTTACCGCGACAAGATCGAGATCGAGATCGAGGAGATTCGAGGAAGAAGCGGAGATGCACGACGGTCGAAGGTTAAACACACGTGTGCCGGGCAAAATACTAGCGTAGAAGCTATGAGGTGTTTAGTGCGTATTACGGGGGTAAGGGCCGCCATGAGGGATGGCACGTAGAGCGTCGCGAAGAGTCGAAGCGAGACCGAGGACGAGAGGGTGGAAGAGGAACGAGCGAACGTGCTAGCGGGCGAGCGAGCGAGCGAGCGAGCGAGCGAGCGAGCGAACGAACGAACGAGCGATAGGGAGAGAGATAGAGAGAGAGAGAGAGAGAGAGAGAGAAATGGTGAGAGGAGGGGACACGTCGAAGGGCCGGAGGGTACTCGGTGAAAGGCGCTTGCGCGTTTCCATGGGCACCGTGTCTCTATACGCCCCTTCTTCCGCGAAAGAGAGTTAGGTATACATCCCATTCCAGCGCATTCGTCCCCCCTTTAGTCACTCCATCTCGTTCTGTCACTGCTCGTTCTACGCGCCCCGCTGCCCACTCCAAAATCCTTCGCTCTCTCTTCTCTTTCCCTCTCGTCGCTCGCTTCCTCTTCCTCTTCTTCTTCCTCTTCTTCTTCCTCTTCTTCTTCTTCTTCTTCTTCTTCTTCTTCATCCACCTCTTATTCTTACCCTTTGGATTCTTCCTTCCCGATTTTCTCATCTCGTTCGTATTTCCGTGTTCGAACGAATGATGGTTGTCTTTGCCGAAATTTCTTCTCTTTTCTTTCTTCTTCTTTTTTTATTCTTTTTCTTCTTTTCTTTTTTTTTTTTCATCGCCCGGAATAAAACAAGACCGAAGAGTTTTACGCGCTGCTTAAATCGCGACTCGGTAATGCAACGGTAAGCGAGACATTCAACCTGTTTTCGCTTCTGTCAACTTTATTTCCAACGATATCGTTACATAAGAGCCGGTGCAATTTCAAGATATACCGGTATATCCTATCTTAATGAATTCTAAAGCGGTTTTCCTTTCGAACCGTCCCCATTCTTGCGGGGTCAGCGTGTTAAGCGTAGGTGCGTTCCGGTCGCTTTCCTTTAAACGACGTAAAAACGATCGACCGCTTTTCGTGTTTACTTCGCGAATACGAATTTCTGCGAAACTTTGGTTCGTTTCTTTCTCTCTCTCCCTCTCTCTCCCTTCCTCTCTGGAGTAAAAATAGAAAGGAGGGACGTTTTCTAGGGAGAGAAGAGTTTTCTAGGTCGACGACCTAGGCCGTTCGGTGATGACGGAATATGAAAATGCGAAAGCTCCGTCGATTTGGAATATAAAACGCTTATGATTCGGATCAAACGACGAAGCGAGAACACCGAGCAAATGCTTAGAATTTCTCTTACGCAACAACCTGTTTTACGAGATACATTATCCCACGCGATTCGCGTCGCGCGTGGGTTACGGCATTGACTGCTGGTTGCGTTTATGACGGAGTTTGACTAACAACTTTTCGGAGAGGCGTCTCCGTTCTAAAATAGAGCGGAGCGACGAGCGAATCGAATTCGTTCGCGGATTGGTCGATTCGGAAAGGAGGAAATGGAATTAAAGAAAAAGAGAGAGAGAGAAAAAGGGAAGAAAAAAAGAAAGAAAAAAGACGGGGAAAAAAAAAGAAAGGAAAAGAATGCGAAAACGAAAAGGGCTGTTTATGATTTTTCTATTGAAGCGTAACTAGGTGGCACGCGATGTGGTACGTGTAATAAAGTCCTTTACGCGGCAACTAACCGCTCGAGGGTTCGAACGGAGCACCGCGTGCGTTTACCGTTTACTATCGACGTTACAGCCGGTCGTACACATAAATCGCTTTACGATCTGTCGCTAAAAACGGATTTCATGCGAAAGTAGGTAGCTGCTAGCTGGAGGTAAGCTCGGCCTATCTCTCCCTCCGTCGGTCTTTCCCTCTGGAAGGGCTTGTCGTTTTCTCCTGGCGAAGGAACAAAAATTAATACCGTCGATGATCGCTCGTCGTCGGAGTTTGCGAGGACAGAGCCTAGCGGTGGGTAGGGTTGGTAGGTACGTAGCGCGCGCACGAGGTGGAGTAGGGCGAGAAGAAGGGCGAGAGGACAAGATGATGGATGGTTCCTCTCTTCTCTCTCTCCCACCTCACCCTTACCAGCGAGAAGTGAGGGCGTCTCGACGCTGACGACGATGCTGACGCTAATGAGCAAAATATGAGGCGCCACTCCTTCCTCTCTTTCGTTTCCCAGGCCCCTCTCTCTCTCTGCCTATCACCCTCCGCTCTTTCTGCTTCTCTCCACTCCACTCTCCGTTCCTCCCTTTCTTCCTCCGTCGTACGTGCCCTCCTCCTCCTCCTCCTCCTCCTCCGCGGCTGCTATCGATTGCGTTCTCCGAAAGCGCGAGAGAAGACGAAAGCTACGAGTCGAAAAGAAAAAGACGGAACCCTCCTTCCTCATCTTTCATCTCTTTTTCTCTTTTTCTTAGGATGGCCATTAAAAGGGCTCTGCCGTTGTTCGGTCGCACCTCCGCGCTCTCGTTCGCGCGGAAACGCGAAGCATTAACGAGAGGAACTCGTCGCATATCCCTTTTTCTTTCTTTCTTTCTTTCTTTCTTTCTTTCTTTCTTTCTTTCCTTCCTTCCTTCTTTCTTTCTTTCGTTCCTTCGTTCTTTCGTTCGTTCTTTCTTCCTTTCCCTCCTTCCTCGACCCCGCCCTCTCGCTTCGACTCTCCGCTAGTGCCGGATGTCCACACTCGTTTTTACAGAGTGGACGGGACCAGAACCCGACGAAAAAGGGACCCGTTTAATTTCATTTCGTCGGCACCGCCCTCCCTACCTCTCCGCAACCCTCTTTTCTACTTCTTATTCGATCCTTCTCGGGCTCACGATTCTTCTTCGTTCGACGCCCGAAGCGACGAGACAAGATCCAGACGCAGCGCGAAAAAGAAAGGCGAGCCCTCGCTTCTACGTTTTACGAGCCTTCGCCAACTTCCACTTCCTCCCTCGTTCCTTCTCCTCCTCCTCCTCCTCCTCCTTCTTCTTCGGAGGTTCCTTTAAAGAAGCTCCTTAGCTTACGGAACTAAGTTTATCGGGTAACGCTTTCTTATCTCCTCGTCTTTCTCTCTTACGAATCAACGATGCGTGCTGGAAGGTCTCGTTAGAAACGAGCCGAGCCAGTCGTTTTCCCTGGCGAGTCGTTAACGAAAAACTACTCTCGCTTCCTCTCTTCGTGGCTAAGATTATTCGCGCTTTTTGCCTTGCGAGGACGATCCAACCGGAGCCGGAGAGTAAGCTCCGGAGAAAGATCGGCAAAGTCACGGGAGAAGCGAGAGAAAGAGGAAAAGGAGGAGAAGAGGGAGGAGGTAGGGCAAATTAATTAATTTGGCAAATCATCGCATCCCAGTGTAAACAGGGTGCTTCGATCTGTCTTCCGAGTACAAAGGGAAGGGCGGAGGTGTCGAGAGGGGAGAACAAGGGCGCGCGGACCGGTATATAGGTAGACTTTGCCATCGAGGGGTGTAGAAGCGAGAGGTGCTGAAGGAGGAGGAGGAGGAGGAGGAGCAGGAGGAACCATGGAGCTTTTCTAGTACGCCGGTGGATATCAAAGGGGAAGACGAGGGATATCAATCCCTGGAGAAGCCATCTTTCGTCTCTGTCTCTCTTTCTCTCTCTCTCTCTCTCTCTCTTCCCAGCCATACAGTCGATGCTTCCGCAGTTCTCAACCGCGAAATTCTCCGCGCGGAATTTATCGTCGCTGTACTCGAGCATCTCCTCCCACTACGCTTCTTCGTTCCTCGTCGAGCGATCGGAATTTTTCAAAGCAAGAAACGAGAGATCCCGAGCCGTTCCTATATACTCTCCTTGGTCTGGGAACTCTTTCGAGAGTAAATTTTTCATCGAGGAAGAGAAGAATCGATCGGCGTAGCGACGTCGCGTGCAAGACCTGATTTTCGGAGGACAGCCGTGAAATAAAGTACGCGGACCTTTCCTTTCTTCGTCGTCGTCGTCGTCGTCGTCGTCGTACTCGGCAGCGGCGGCGTCGTCGACGGTAGCCTATCTTATCGGTTTCGTAGAATCGAGGCCCACGCGAGGTCAAGGCGGACCTGCACGAATCATCGGCCCTTTCTACGAGGTCACCCCTTTCGTACGATTCTCGAGAACTTACGTATATCGACTCGTCTACTCCGTCGCTCTCTCTCTCTCTCTCTCTCTCTCTCTCCCTCTCTCGTTCGCTCGCTCGCGTCGCGATGAAAGGCAAATTTGGAATATGAAGGAAACTGTGAGCACCCCTACAGAATCCCTCGCTCTTCCGTCATCGCGTTCCTCTCCCTCCTCTCACCTTCTCGCTCTGTCCGCCTGTCTGTCTCTCAACCCACCCATCCCCCACCCCCGTCGCAACCACCCTGCGAGCGCCTATCTATCTATCCGAGCGCGGCCGTCGCTCTGTCTCCATCTCTTTCTCTCTGTCGCGAGATATAGGGGTCGAGGGGTACGCCAGGAGGAGCGCGCGAGGGTGGTTCTTTCCCTCCTGTGACGGAGGAGTTGAGAGTGCCGTTGAATATGCATGAGAGCTCTCCGTCTCCTATCTACCGTCCCAAAAACATCGAGTCGCGCGAGGCGACCGTTCTCTCTCTCTCTCTCTCTCGTACGCTGTCTATAGCGCGCGGTCGCACGCGGTGGTCCCTCTCTGTGTTCACCCTCCTCGCCTCCCTCTACCACCTCACCTTCTCTCAACGCTCGCCAATCAATGTCTACGCCAGCTCTCGCCAAATTTTCCAGTCGCTGACGAAAAACGTCTTCGACGAGCGGAGGAATTCAAAGAATCGTGCTGCTTTTAATGCTCCAATAGTTCTTCGAGCAAACTTTCTCTTTTTCACCACCGTCGGAGACAGCGTTCGCCTCTCGTCGTTATTTTCGTCGAGCTCTCGTGAAACTCTCGGGGGATGACGACGAACGTCCGTGTAAAACGTCAATAGAAAGTATTTACGCGAATAACGCGATCGAATGACCTTGTCGATGAATAAGACTCTTGTTTTCGGCTGAGAGAAAGAGAGAGAGAGAGAGAGAGGGGGGGGGGGGGGAGGGAGAACAGTAATCAACGAAGAAATCAACGAGATTTAAAAATCCTTATCGAAAACTCGCGATAGTCGGTGCTATTTTGATCCGTGAAAAGTTTGTTGATACAAATAATCGGATTAACGCGCGGCAGAACGTAGGTATAGTACGTTTTTGCCCTTGAATCGTCGAGGAAAGAGAGGCGGAGGGAGGGTAGAGGAAACGAGAAAAGAATTTTAAAAAGCTGGCCTCGCGCGAGGACGCGATTCTGGAATATCCATCGACGATGACGACGACGAGGACGAAGTAGGTACGTCTCGCGCATTATCCGGCTCTCTCTCTCCCTCCCCCTCCTCCTCCTGTTCCCTCCTCTCACTCCCTCTCTATCTATCCATCTCTCTCCTCTCGAGTGGAGGTGGCTTTGTCGCCATCTCTTGGCGATACCGAGAAATAGGGTAGCCATTTTGTTTCTGGAGGTGGCCAGAAGGTCGCCGTGGTGTCGCGGCACACCCGCGCATGACCATTGGTCCCTCCTACGTTGCGAACGAGTCTCTCTCTCTCTCTCTCTCTCCCTCCCTCCCCCCCCTCTCTCTCTATCCATCTTCGCTCTTCTCTTCGCTCCTCGACAAGGAACGAAGTTGGGACAACGACGAGGACGACGACGACGATGACGACGACGACGACGACGACGACGACGACGACCAAGTGCGACGGCTTCTTTCTCCATCCCCACCTTCTCCTCCTCCGCTTCCCTTTTCCCTTCGCCTTCCCCTCTACTTCCCACCTCTCGGGTTCCCCACCTTCGAGGCCACCTTCCCTTTTTCCACCCACCGTCGTACACCTTCTGCCACCACCATCGGCATCGCCGAATCCTTCTCCTCCTTCTTTCTCTTCTTCTTCCGCTTCTTCTTCCTCCGGCACGAAAGTAAACGTCGAGAGCGGATTCCCCCTTTCTCCTTCGACGAACGAGCAGATATTAACGTTTCGTTTTACTCGCGATTTATCGGGCTTTATCGAGTAGATCGTCACCGAGCGGCGCGTCGCGCCCCTGGCCGTTGGTTGGTTAGGAAGGAACGAGCGTCGCTACGCCGTAAATCAAGAGTCGGACCGATAAGCCATCGGACGAGGATTAAGGTTGTTTTCGAGCTGAAAGTTTCGCCGGCGGTCTTTCCGTTCGACTCCGCGCTTTCTCACGATCGGCTCGGAGAGGAAAAGGAAAACGAAGAAGAGAGCGCGCCGTGTCCATTCGCCGGAGCGCTCATAGTCCGCAGGTTTACATCCTGTTTCTCGCACGTGCGTGCGCGCGCACTGGACGATCGTGTGCGTGCTCGGAAGCAGCGATGCACGCTAGAGCGCTTTCGAGCCGAGTAGCGCAGAGACTCACGGTGCGCGCTGCACGGTCCGATGATTAGCGCCGCCCCCTGGGGACGGTAACCGCCAATCGGGGAACGGCGTCGCGACGCCCGCCACCGCCGTCGGGTCCGCACAATCGCGGATATATGGTATAGACACGGTAGAACGGATAGCGCCGGCCAAAACCAACGACAAAAATCAATCACCCGCTGCTTCCTCCCTACGGCCCACCCCTACGGCTCCGCTAGGACGCGAACTTTGCTCGCCGCGCGTCGTCCTTCGATCCCGCCCGGCGCACGGCGTTTCCGAATCGTAAAGGAGATCGAAAGATATCGAAGAGGACGTTTCTTCCGCGAGCGACTTTCCCGCGGGATCTTCCCACGTTCCACGGCGCGTTCCACCGTTCATTCTACCATTCTCTAACGTCGATTCACGTCCTCCTTGTTATCCGTCCTACAAGAACGACTCGCCGAAGACTATCCCAGCGTGTTCCGACGTAGTCCCGTCTTGAATTTCATTCACACGCGACGAGGTCGCCTCGACGCGCGACTCGCGCCGAATATCAAAGAGCCGTTCTCATGGATCCCCGCTCTCGGGGGACGGGGAACGTCGATCGTTTCTTTTCCTAGATTATCTTAGAATTGGCGCGCGCGAGAGGAGGAAGAGGAGAGGGGCCGTCGGTCGGGGATTGGGGGTGGAAAGCTGGCCGATAAAGAAGGGATCCGAGGGAGCTTTCGATCCGGACGAGCGACTAAAGTCAAGGCGCTGCGTACCGCCGGAGGTATTCGAAAGCTCGCAAGCTCGCGCTCTGCAGAGATCTACTTGGCCCTCCGTACTATACTCTCCTCGCGCTATACTCTCGCTCGGACGTGTCGAGGTAAAACAGGAATCTCGCTCGTTATCCTCCTCCTCTCGGGAGCACTCTTACCGGAAAGGAAGGAAGGAAGGAAGGAGGGAAGGAAGAGCGGGACGAGTTCGAAGGTGTAACATATACATGGGTGTCGTAATAATTGATTCCCACGTTCGAGAGCCAACATACGGCAACGACCGTTGATCACTGTCGGCACGACGTTCGTCATTCCGCGTAAATATACTCGCGTACAAAGAGAAGGCGGTAAGGAGGAATCGCGTGCCTCCTGTCTCGAGCTTAAACGCGATAAAGCGCAGCTGCGTTTAAACGCAGCCGTACGTTTCCTCGGGATCCTCCGCGATCGACGACGCTCCTCGCCGCTAACTCGCTCCCTCGTTCCGGAGGTCAACGTCGAAGATCGTTGGTCCACCTGCTCTCGTCGCGAGTCTTCACCTGCGCGTCCTGCCCGTCCGAGACTGCCCTGCCCGTCTTTGCCTTATCCTCCTTGTCTTTTTCCACTTGGGAATATATCATCGACGGGATACGACGCGAGACACGAATGTAAAAGCAAATAAATTCTCTCTTACACCGTCATTATTCCTACATTTTCCAGCTTGACCTAGTCTAGATAAAACAATGTAGATGGTAAAAAAGGTAAGACGGTAATGCGGAGAAACGATAGAACGAGAAGAGGCAAAGAAGAGAAACACCTTGCGGGACAGGTGCCTCATCCAGAATATACGCGTGCCTGCACCTTCCTTCTTCTCTTCGTGTTTACCGTTCTCGGTATCGTATCGGTCAGCCGTTGGCCCTCTCTCTCTCTCTCTCTCGCACACACACGCGCGCACGCACACGCACACGCAAACGTTCTCTACTTTCTCGATCCACAGTCCACACCATGGTCGGATCGCCGGCGGAGACGCTATCGTCGCTACTTAAAAATATGTTAGCGGCAGGCGCATAAGCACCGTGACCTCCCCGATATGATCTAAAGAAAAAAAAAAAAAAAAGAAAAAAAGAAAAAGAGGCTTCGCTCGTCGCGATGCTCGTGTCCACCGGTACTCCTCGAACGAGGGGAGAGACCGTGACTGTAACCGTCACGCCGACCCTCGGGGACAGCTATAGGTGGAAAAACGCCGAAACGAAGCGAAGCCCTCGAGCTACTGATATATCTCGACGCGGCGAGGACTTCGACGACTACGACCACGACGACGACGACGACGACGACGACGAGCGAAACGAAGCACCGGGCTTGTCAAGAAATTATCTACACGCACCGTCGTTCCTTCTCGTCTTCCAACTTTAATCGAGAATAGGGCGAAGGAAGGAAAAGACGAAAAATCGATGCCGAGGCGATGAGGAAAGAAGAAGGACGCTCGGAAAAGAGGTCGCGTCATTGCTGGCCATGCTCGTGATCGATGGCGTTGCCCGTTATCTACGCCACCCCCCTTCTTGTTGCCGCGGTAATTCATCATCTTGGTCTGTTTTTCACTTACTTTATATGCAACATATTCCATAATTTTTATTCAGTCAAGCAGCCGCCGCCGTCACCTCCACCTCCGGCGCACCGTCTTTTCTCCGGCGCTCCCGCCCTCCTCTCTTATCCAAGTTGGCCCTTCTAGCCAGCAAGCTACCTCGTAAAACGACCGAGCCGTCTCTCTCGCGGTCCATCGAGAAGGCAAGGGTGGATGAGAAAAGGGCGCCGTTGGCTCGCGCTTCTTCTTCTTCTTCTTCGTCCTCTTCCTTCTCCTCCTCCTCCTCCTCCTCCTCCTCCTCTTTTCTTCTTCCACTTTGAACTAACTCCCGCGATGTCCGAGGGGTTGCGCAAACCGTACTCTATATGCTAAAGAATCTCGATATGGAGATCCGTGGCTCCGTCTACGGTACCCTCTAACGCTCTACCATCCGACTGGTCAGTTTGATTTATTGGCCCGAATCGGCGACGCTAAATTTTCCGAAAAATATGCTGTCTCGTCCGTACCTTCTTACCTCCTCTCTCTGTCTGTCTCCGTTTCTGTCTCTCCTCTCATTTCCATAAAATGAATTATTAGAGTTTACGGAGGCAGGGAGCGAAGCGTAAGAAAACTCGTAGCATCGAGTCAGATTTTGTATCCTCTGCCTATCTCTGTTGACGGAGGAGGAGGAGGAGGAGGAGGAGGAGGAACGCGGTAGGATAATATCGTCCTCGCGATTCCGTCGTTCTCGCGCGGCTTGCCTCGTGGAAAGTGTAAAGTGAGTCTAAGCGCTAAGTAAATCCGAGGTTCGGATGGAGGCGTGAGAGAGCGTCGGAAGGGTGAGAGAAGAGAGGTTCGAGAAGGACCGCAGAGACGACGGAGAAAGGGCGCGAGGAAGGTGGCATAGGAGGCGTGAGAGCGGAGCAAGCAGGGAGGTAGGTAAGCAGGGCCAGAGAGGCGCTTTCGATGCTCGAGAGTCGCGCCAAATCTGCATTTCAGCCTTCCATCCTTCCGTTCCTTCCGATCCCCGCACGGCTTCGTGGAGCCCGAGAGCTTTCGAACGGCTCGCAAACACTCGGCACCGCGGGAAAGCTTCTGCAGCTACCTACGATGGTGTACCTACACGCATCTATCTACTACTCGCTCGTGTATGCGTCTATCTCCACGTACGTATAAGCGTTTCTATGTAACGGCCCTCTCCGACACTCGCCGCCGCCGCCGCCGTCGCCGCTTCTGTCATACTACTTTTGCTTTCGCTCCGGTATTTGCCTTGCAAGAGTGCACTGCGAGCCTTTTATTCCCTCGCAGAGATCAGCATTTTCTGAGGGCAACGTTGCGTCTACTACTACTCGCTCGGAGGAAAGAAGAAATCGCTTCGACGAGACGCGGAACGCTCTTTTCCGTTTCAACCGGTTTTTTTCGAGTACTCTCTCTTCCCCCCTCATCTCTCTCTCTCTTTGCTCGGAGTAGATTACGAAACCGACGGATTCCACGGGACATCGTTGATATAGCCGAGTGCTAATTCTGCCAAACTTTTCTTCCGATAAGAATTTCTTTGGTAAGAATCTAGGGAGAGCGGGCCGGAGTGAAAAATTGTTTTCCATGGTTAGCCACGGAATCCGCGTCCGGATACGGAGGAACGGGGAGGAAGGCGACGGGTAATTAATCCGCGGTTTTTCCTCGTCTAATTAGTTGGATTTATTCCGTTGGTCCCCTTATCCACGCCGCCCTTCGTCCCTTCTTCCTTCCTTCTTCCTTCCTCCGGCAGTCTCCTCGTCGTCGGTGATGGTGCTGGTGGCGGCGGCGGCGGTGGTGGTGGTTGCCTTGGACGGGCACACTTTCGTTCGCGTTCGCGCTCGCACTCCGACGACCAAAGTCGGCTTGATGTATGGAAATGTATGCGGGGAGACGGAGGCTCGCATTTTTCCAGGCACGGTGCCTTCGTTTCCACCGCGGTACACCCACCGTCTTCCCCGAGCAGGCTTACCACCAGTCAGCTAGATACCCGCGCGTCCCATCCTTTAATGACGCGTCTAGTCGTTAAATCCTTGTCGGCTCGCTCTTCTACGATCAAGCTCGATCTCGTCGAAATCGTTTATAAATCTTTTTACATGTTCATCCTCGAGGAGAGGCAACTTTAAGCGAGCCGAGCAAGAGCGTGAGCGTTGCAGTCGGCCGATGCGAAGCGGAAAAGAAACTGAAAGAAAAAGAGCGAAGAGGAGGCAAAAGTACCTGATCACCGGAGCGGCAACACAAAAGAATCGCGCGGCCATGTCGTAGGGTCGCGGACGTTCGCGTACGCTGCCTCCGCGCAAGATGGCTGCGACGAACTTCCGGTGTCAACCAGTTCCCCGTCTGGTAAAAGAACGTCGCCATTTTCGTTCGCCGTGTGAATCTTCGCGTACGAAAGGACGAATGCGCAGAAACGAGTTGCATCGGCAGAAAACGCACGACGATCGACGCGACATTAGAAAATATCGATACCGGTTGATCGACTTGACACCTGTCCTAGCCGTTATCGCGGCTAACAGCCGAGCGGTTAATAATAGAAATATTCCTCGATAGAGTCCGGTTATACGGCGATCGTCGACGTTATGGCAAAAGTAGTAAGCAACCTCAAGGTCGTATCGTTCCGAGCGAGCGCACCTCGACCATTACCCATTTCACGAGCCCGTAAAATTAGTTTTTCGCGCTCGTAAAAATATGCTTTTAGAAAGAAAGCCCGTACGTAACGCGTACTATCGCGGCTCGCAAAATTCTTCTCCCCGACTCCTCTCCCGTCATTATCGAGAATCGTAGATCGTCGAGCCCTAATTCGGAGACAATAACGGGGCGGATAGAGAGAACAAACGAGCTCGGTGCGAGGAAGAGACGGTAAAATAGAGGAGAAAGAGATAGGCGAACAACGGCAATGGCCAGGCGCGTAGCTAGTAAGTAGCGGGTACGTAATGGGTAGCAGGCAGTAGGTGGCAAGTCTGCGTGACGAGGCGATTGCGGACCGTGACTAAAATATTTAAAAATATGTATCTTTCTGGCCGGACTGCCGTCCAGTTCCAGTTCCACTCCCGGACTTTGTCCGGTCTCTCTACCCGCGTGTGCACGCTCTCTCTCTCTCTCTCTCTCTCTCTCTCTCTCGCTCACTCGCTCGCTCGGTGGGCTCGCTATATTTATTTCGCGTTTCCTTCCTGCCAGGACTCGCGTCCTGCTCGCCGCAAACTCGGCTCGTTTTCCTCGCTGGGCTAGCTCGGACCTTTTCCGACATCCTAGATCCCGCCGAGGTCGCTCACGCAAGATGAATTTCGATATTTTCTCTTCTCAGTCGTCGTTCCCATCTTTTTCAAAGTCCGCTACGCAATTGGAGAAACGGTAGGTATCCCCTTGCTCGATCCCTTCGAGCCGGGTGCGAAGGGCCCGACAAACGGTCGTCGTAGCTGGCTCCGCGCGATGCATATTCATGATCCTGTTTTTTCTGATCGGCCATCGCGGGAAAAAGGAAGTGAGCTCTGGCCGGCGCGCAACGCGTCGTCGCACGTTAAGGACACACAACCCGCAGGGCTCACCGCGACGTCGCAAGGTGCATACTAATCGACGAACGCGCTTTTCGACTTCCTCGTCGAACGAAAAGGATCGAAGGATCCTCTCGCTATTCCTTTGCCGCGAAACCTTTGCGAGAAAATAACTCCGATTACTACCCGTTATACTCCAGATACCAGCCAATTTGACGTTTAATATTAATTCCTTTCTTCTTTTTCTTCTTCTTCTTTTTTCTTTTCTCTTTTTTCTTTCTTTTTTTTCTTGCGCCCGTTACATCCGCCGCTTTTTGTTATTTATATTTATAATTTATACTCTCTACTTTTTATGCTCTGCAACGCAAAGAAGGCGCCTTTAACAAAGCTCTCGCGGTGAACGGGCGGAATGCAGTTTGTTATCGGAACCAACCAACGCGACTGTCTACTTATTCTTTTCGATGTCAATTTTATCTTCGAAACGAACATACTCTTTTTTATTTCGCCTCTCGAGCGCGTTTGTTTTCGGATCCGTGACTCTCAGCGGCGAGAAAACGAGCCGTTGATACGTTATTTGTATTTTCGGTGAGTCCGCCGATCGCCGCAATTTGTTCGACGAAATTAATCGCTCGAAGAAGTTAATAACTCTTACGTTCTCACGGCGAAATAAATCCCAGGGATTTTTCTGTACTCGTTTGCACGAGACCATTTCCCGCGACGCGTCAGCATGATACTCTCGGCTCGACGATAATTCCCATCGAGCTGCGGGGCGGGACGAGCTGAAATAAACGTCGGGTAAAACACAGAGAGAGAGAGAGAGAGAGAGAGAGAGAGAGAGACTGCTAATGGGGCATTAAATAAAAATATTCATTGGCGAGCATGCCTGCGGGAGGCCGTCGCGCGGCTTACCGTTTTATAGGCCTTAATTGTCAGCGAAACGCGAACTTGACATTTATTTTATTCGCGCGAATCTCGCCGTTTATAGAGATCGCCGTACGAGTAAATCCACTCGAACGCGTTCGTCTTGCTTTCTGTTTCTCCGTAACGCACACTTTGAATCGGAAAAGAAAAGGAAAAGTTACGGTGCCATTTTTGGTCGTGTTACAGAGACTAGCGGTAGCAGTTAGCGCCGAAATAAAATAAGGATGGGGCACACAATGAAAGGCAGGAAAAATAAGTCGGCCCTTATCTCGTCCTCGTCCCGTTTCGTTTCGTCCATGCATATTCAGGAGCCACGCATACTCTTTCTCTCTCCCTCTCTCTCCCTCTCTCTTTCGCTCCAGGTGTTCCGTTTCTCTCTTTATCTCCCTAGACTGCTACCAACCATTCCCTGATTCTCGTGGTTACTACCACGGACTCGTTCGTACCTCAACGAACTCTATACTTACGTATGTTCGCCAGCCGCTAATTTCTAGGCTTCCTTCTTTAATTGCAGCGCCACGATAATAAGACCGTGCTAGGGTCTCCCCGATGGCTCATAGACGAGCGCGCGTACATACGTCTCGAATTTGTGCACGGATACTCGCAAACGCTCGAAACGCGTCGCTATCGCTTCCATCTTTCCAAGAAATAATGGACGAATATATATAAAAAAGGAGAAGGAGAGAGAGAGAGAGAGAGATAGGCACGAGTCGGAGGCAGAAAAGTAGCAGAGTACCTTGACCCGATCGGCCAAAGTCGTGTTCCACGCGAAGAATCGGTTGAACGATTGGGCATGCGAGTCGCGTGTATTTTAGTGGAATAAGGTCACGCACCGGGCGACGTTCCTTCGTTCTCGAAGGAGCTCGAGTATGGTATCGGCCGAGTCGACATCACCTCCGCCACGACACAATGGCGTGGCAACCGACGTCTCTCGGAATGGAACGAAACGGAACGACTTTGCATTGTTCGTACGGGGCCGGTGCTGGCGTGACACGCGTCTTATCGCATTCTTATAACGCGCGTGACACGCACGGCGTACCTACTTACGCGTCAGCTATATATTCTCAAAGACTGCCAGGCGATATAACCAGGCATATATACTTTGTTCTATACCGGCTATACTCGGTCCATCGCGGGGAAAAAAGAAAAGGGAGCATCGATCGTGGCAAGGCACGAGCGATAAGCGGACGAACGGACGGACGGACGGACGGACGGATGGATGGATGGATGGATGGATGGATGGATGGATGGATGGATGGAAGGAACTCGAACCGCGTTGCTCGAGAAATTATTTATTTTCCATCGGACCCTAACAAAATTCCGAATCTTTGGAACCGTTTGATCCCGTTAAGCCGGATCTCCGATCGGTAAAGGGAGAAACGACGGAGCCGTCGAAGATATCCATCATCCTCCTTGACTCGGCTTCGTCGCTCGCTCGCGAGTACTTTAGCGATCCCGTTAGGCGCCGCAGATTTTTACGAGAATTTTCGAGGCGCGACGCATTGTCCGTCGCCGACCCGTACTCTTACGCTACCTTGCCATCTTCGTATCGTCGGGGCCCTCGACTCCTTGATCATATTCCTCGTCTCTTACCATCGAAGTTACGAAAAATGTGTCGAACGAGAGACGGACGGACGCGCACAGAGAGAGAGAGAGAGAGAGAGAGGTCAGACGCGTGGAATCTTTCGGATCCCGTTAAGCGGACGATTGGTCGCGCGCGAACGGTAATTTCGACGACGAAGAGGTCGTTCGTTCGACTCGCGAAAGGCCCTTCGAGGGGCTCTCTCCGTTCGCGGATCGAGAAAAGATGGGCGCGGCATACGACATTCCTCCTCGAAGAGCTCCGATGGCATTGTTCCATCGCGTCGCACCTCGATCACGCCTCTGTCACGTGGCCCACAATTCACGGGACGTGACTCTTCGGCCCTGTTAAGGTGTCTACCAAACGACCGTCGTCGCGCGCACTCCGCATCCACTCCGCGAACGCTTCAAGGTTCCATTGTTCTTTTCTATTCCTTTCTTCTTCTCTCCTTCGACGCGTCTACTCGTCTTCTTCTTCTTTCTTTTTTCTCCTTTTCTTTTTTTCTCCTTTTCTTTTTTTTTCCTTCCAACGTCACGAAACAACACAAGCGACTCGTACCTTTCCTTTCTCTCTAGTCCTTTCGACGCGAGGTATTAGAAAATTCAACGTACGTGCTATCGTTAACTTAGCACCTGTCTTAAATATTAGCCCCTTCCGAGTGTTACGGCATAGAAACTCGGTGCGCTAATAATACCGATAAAAACTAAGCACTAGTACAATATTCCCGTATCGCTTGGTTTAGCCGGCTAACTCGAACGATCTCACGATCGAGTAGAACGCAAAGGTCTTTCTTCTCTTATCGAATAATTGAAATAGAGGGAAAGAGGGAAGGAGGAAAGAAGGATAGAGAGAAAGAAAGTAAGCAAGTACGTGCGTTGGCTCGAACGTTTCTTCGCTCTTACCTTCCTTCGTTCGCTCGTTCACCTGCCGCTCATTAGAAGCCTTATCGCTAATTAATCCCTACAGCAACAGCGTCACGGCTCTCGTGTCGTTCGTTGGCTCGCTTTCCCTCCTCGCCCTTCCCCTCCTCCGCCTGGGGAAATGGCTGCTGCCATTACGGGTATACTTCCTGAACTCGTCACCCTACCCATCGTGCTATCCGCGATGCGTGCGAGAATCGCTAGAAACGAGGCTCTTTCTCCTTCGAGCCGTACTCGCGATTACATCGCGTATCGTCCCTATCTCCGATCGAGAAATCGAACCTCCGAGCGGAGCAGTCGGTCGGTTCGTTCGCGACAATGCCACTTGCCGTCTCCTTCGGGCTCCTTCGCTCTTGCCGTCTTCCTTTAGCGTCGTCGATAGCAACCTACGCCGACATTTACAATAATGTATTCGGACAATGTGTCAAGAGACTCGATCGTTGTTTCAGTTATCTTGCCGCTCGGCGCACGCTGTTAAGCCATTTAAGCGGCGGCTCGCGCGCTCGCGACAGCTGGCATAGGTCAGTATCATTATCTCGCTGGGAACGAGAGTGAAACGACGAATCGATAGACGGACGTACGGGACATTAATAAACATGAAGCTACTACTAGCGAAGGGACACCCCTTCCCCGTTCCTTCGCCCGATACCACCAACAACTTCCTCGCGAACTCGTCCTTATCGTCCTTTCTATACATTTTCCTTCTTCGAGCCTCGCTCGTTTTTTCGCCCGCGTGGGAATATACCTCGAAATTAAAATACGAAAAACTCTAGGATGCTCTCCCCCCTCCTCCCCCCTCGCCCTTTCTCTTTTCCGTAACTCGATTCAAAAGTTTCGGCCAATGTCCCGACTTATCGGCTACGTAATCTCTCTTCTTCCTCGGATCACGTTTCGCGCGATATCGCGAACAGCTGTTTTAACATGAGCATCGTCGATCCTAAGATTTAATCGAGCGGTACGTATGCTCGTTCCAGCGGAACGAGGAAGACCGAGCTAAGAAAAGAGAAAGGATATCTCGACAGAGAGATAGAGAGAGAGAGAGAGAGGGAGAGCGAGAGAGGGAGACAAAGAGTAAACTCGCCCACCTACCGGTATACGCGCGAGGAGCCGGCAACTTGTTAATTATTAATCAGCATGTTTAATTCATATTGCGCGCGCCTGCTGTTTGTTTCCTTGATGCGCGCTAAGGTCTTGTACTTACGGCAGTGCTTAAACATTACCACAGGTAAGCAACGCGCTCCGGGTGCTTAGGAATTCCCTCTCCTCCTCTCTCTCTCTCTCTCTCTCTCTCTCTCTCTCTTCATTTCTTTCTCGTTTCCTTCTTTCTCCGAGCGCAGTCCCACGACCGTCGTCGTTGTCGTCTACGTGCAGCGTGCGCCTCGGACGTATAAACGTACTCTCCTCGACTACTTATTCACCTCGTGCATTACCATCCTTCGAGCACAAGGTCGTTTCGTCCAACGCGCATACGTACGTCTTATTAGGCTTTCGAGCACGACGCCTTATGGTCGTCCGCAACGACCGAACGATCCGACATCAAACGTCCTTTGCTCGTTTACCATTCTTACGTTGCTCCAAATGACCGCGATTAACTTGAAATTATTTTGGTTGCCTTTGCGATCGTGGATATAAACGAGCCTAATCCGCCATTGTTTCGCCTAACTTTTCCTAGCCGAATGGTTTCTCTTTGGAGATAAGTGGGACTGCTTCGTGCATCAATTTCCTTCCTCCTTATCTCTCTTTCTCTTTCTCTCTCTCTCTCTCTCGCGCGCGCAGTCGAACGCCGTTTCGTCGAAGAACACGAGCAGGACTTTCGCACGAGACGCTAAATACGAGTGCGCGTGTACTATTTGTCAAGATGCGAAATCTCGATAGGCTCGTAGCCGTACGCGAAGGAACGCGAGGGAGAAGAGAGGAGAGAGAGAGAGCGAGGAAGAGGAAGGAGAAGAGGGAAAGGGAGAGTTCATCGATGCGTCCTCTTGGCCGTAGTCGCGCGGTATCGCGGAGGGACGCGTCCAACGGCGAGCGTGCGGAGGGCGTTTTATGTATTACGTAGAGTCGACCGTTTCGAGGCTGCATGGGGTGGACGTTCGGCTTTCCCACTCCGTTTCTCTTGTATCGCTAGGGGTGTTTATGGGTTTATTATACGAACGGTCTCGTCGAGGCAGCCGCTTACATACGTGCGCGTGACCGAGCGTCCTCTTCTACAGCGAGCGTTGCGGATCGGACGCGTGCGAGAAGAGAGGTCTATAACACGTGCGGGACCATAAAAAAATACCCATAGAGTGAAAATAAATCTAACCTCTAGAATCCTACCACCCCCTTTTTCTCTCTTTCTATCCCTTAACGCGAGATAATAGAAACGAACGACTGGAAAAAAGAGGAAGACCGTAACGACCACTATTTTTACGACTTTTTCCTGATCTTCTAGCGTACTCGCTCTTAATCGTTATTGTTTTTCAAAGACGACTCCGGCGCGAGTTTACTTTCCTAGAAAGGTAGAACGAGGAAAGGAGATGAGAGAGAGAGAGAGAGAGAGCGCGAGGTAAATCGTATTCCTCGAGTACTTGAATAAATACTCGCACGTTCGTTGCTTTTCCGTAAGGATTCTCTTTACCCCCTCTAAATGACGTCCTTCGGTCAATGGATCTCCGAGATGGCTCGGCGGCATCTAATCGTCGAGCTCGTACGTATCGGAGGAAACTTCTCCGACGGAATGAGACCGGCATATATATACAAGGAGATAAGATAAACTCCGCTTTCGCCGTTTTCAAGAAGGAACGAAGCTCGAGGAAGCTTCGCCAGGGAGGAGAGAAGAAGGGAAAATGTTATTGAAGGATCGCTCTCGAGCGGAGAACGGAGAAAAAGAGAGCGAGTGGAAACGATGGAAGAGAGAAGTAGCGGCCTGGGGAAAGACAGATATATATATATATATACGCATACATAGAGCAAGAGAGAGAAAGGGGGTGGAAAACAAGAGAAGGGAAGAGCGCATTGGGTTTACCGCAGCGTTACCACCCTTAGCGCGGTCTGAGTTCATTGCGCGAGTCATCAGTATCCATAAGCGATGAGTTACCCCTCTCTCGCTCTCTTCTTTCCATCTCCCTCAAGGTGGTTCTCCGCCTCGGTGTATCTACGTCGATGCCGAAGGAACGAAGCTTGTGTTGGGGCACCTGCTTCGGTTGTTCGCTGCACTCTCCTTCCCTCCAGCCCTTCTCTCTCTCTTTCTCTCTCTCTCTATGAACTCGATGGACCGCCGCCTTCGTTCTCTCCGCCATCGGCGGTGGTGGTGGCGCAGAGGCGGGTGCTTGATTTTCTTAGGTCAACGTATAATGAAGCCACCGAGGAAGAGAAGAGAAGAGAAGAGAAGAGAAGAGAAGAGAAGAGAAGAGAAGAGAAGAGAAGAGCAAAGAGAGAGAGAGAGAGACAAGAGAGAGAAGAGAGCGCGGACATCCACCGTCCTAGACCAATCCCCGAGCTCGCTCGGCGTACACCCCGACGCGGGGGCGAGCCAACCAAGCGACGACTCCGATCGAGCGAGCATCCTCTACCTTCTGGACCAACGTCCGACCTTCCTAAAGCTCACGCTTTCGCGCACACATATCGAGTACCGGAGATACTCTCGCGCAAAGAGAGACTCCGATGTTAATAACGGATGGTTGCAACCATTGGTCTCTTAGGGAAGCGAATTAAAAAAAAGGATCTTGGAAAGGATAAATTCGATTCTTTTCTCTCCCTCGTTTTTCTCTCCGTCCAAATCGTCTCGTTCTTCTCGTTATTATCACCAACAAACACCGCGAATCTTTCGATCTTCGACGTTCGCGGCATGATTCCCACGGGATCAGAAACTCGTTAAGGAGCTTAGGCAAGCAATCTGGCATCGCTTACGTTCTCGAGATCCCTTCGAGAAAGAGACGCTGGCGACCCTCGAATTTCGAGTCGCGTACGCGACGAACGACGTCTAGGAGTGTCCAACCGAATCACCAAAGCGGAAAAGAAAGAGAGAGAGAGAGAGAGAGAGAGAGAGAGAGAGAGAGAGAGAGAGAGAGAGATCGTGGCCGAAACGTGGAAGATCCGTGTTCTTGGAGGTAACGGGGCGAGATGGAAAAATTGCCTCGATGTAAAAACATGAGAATCGCTTCTCCGCCGTCCACACTCAATAAAAGGAGCCCGGACCCGAAGAGATACGCGATCCAACATCCCGCATAGAGATCGTACGCACACTAGCACGCTCGAATACGCAGAGACTCTCTTTTCTCGTCCTCTATCTCTTTAGCTCTCTCTCTCTCTCTCTCTCTCTCTCTCTCTCTCGCTAGCCAAGGACGAGACCGAGCTGGAGGGAATCCGCATCGAGTCGAGTGGTCAGCTATCGAAACCTCCTTCCACCCTTCTTCCAAGCCTCCTTCTACCCCGGGGAACCGACTCGAGCGGCCAATAATAAAAAATATACGATCTGTTGGCTCACACGGACGAGAGAGCGGCTGGCATACTGGAGCAACGTAGAGACGGCGAATTATACTTCGAGTCCGGTTCTAAGTGATCGCATTTCCACATAGACGAGCTAGCCCGATACGATATGAAAGACTGCCCCTCCGTGCCGTTATTGCCGCGTGTGCCCGAGAAAACGGTGGGTGGAGTGAACTGAAAAAGACCACTACCGATCGAAAAAGACCACCCGCCGTGCTGCTCGAGGGCGAGACGTTTCCAACCAAAATGCCGCTTCTTCATTGGCATTACCGCCGCGTGGATATTTTTCGGATTCTTTACGATCCCGAAAAAAGAGAGAGAGAAAATATTCGACGTCGATGGACCGAATACGGGCATCGAAACGTTCGTACGCTCCACCCACCCTCTTTCTATCTTTGGAAAATTATCGAAAACTACCGAGATAGATACCTTCCTCTTCTTCTTCTTCTTCTTCTCCTTCTCCTTCTCCTTCTCCTCCTCTTCCTCCTTTACTTCTTCTTCTACAGCTTTGCAGTCGCGAGACTATTCCGATGATTTAATGGGGTTGCGTCCTTTATACGGCAGCCTTATAAAATAAAAAGAAAAGAGGTAGTCGGGATGTGCTCGACCCTGACGAATAAGACGCAGCTACGAACAATTACACGAAATCTATCAGCGTTGCTCCCCTACGTAGCCGCTGCCGCTCGGCCGCCCTAAAGAAGGGCAAACTTAACGGAAGAAAGATGATCCATTCGTCATAATATAAAAATGGCCGTGACAGCGTTATCTGTGGCCATTTCCTGCAGCCGTAACGCCACTTCCCCGAGCTCACTTGTCACTATACCGGAGGTAATGATCATTACGGAGGGTCTCTCGCTCCGGTACATAGAGGTATACGAAAGAGAAAAAGAGCATCGGGGGGAGAAGTTTGGGAAAGAAGGAGGAGGAGGAGGAGGAGAAGAAGAAGAAGAAGAAGAACGACGAGCCAAAGTACGATGATATAGACCTTGCCACCACCCCTTTTTTCCAGCCCAAAGGCCCCCACCGATGGGTGGGACAAGATGGCCGCTCCTAGGACTTTCCGACCTGCTTGGGTTTATGTGTCGTAATAAATGGTAATTTAAAACAGCGAGAACTAACAATTTCTTTCTTTATTTCTCTCTTCGTCGCATCCCGCGCTCTCGAGGCAAGGCACACGTACGAGACACACGTACGTGGGCACACGTACGCTACGACGAAAGTAGGAGGGAAAAAGAGAGTGGAAGGTGAACTCTTCTCTCGCGAAGGTGCTAAAAGAGGGAAAGAAGACAGGGACGGTTTTTCCGAAAGAGGGATTGGAGCGAGGGAGGGTCGAACCGGTGGTAGAGCTTTCTTCGAGATATACCAACCAAGAAGCAGTGGAAGCAGCCAGTCAGACAACCAGCCCACGTAATATAAAGAGATATGTGCCGCGGAATAGCATTACCATTAGGAGATATAGTTTAGCGGAGGTACCAGATGAAATGAGATACTGCGACTGAATCATGCATGAAGCCGAAGGTGCGATTCGCCACCTTCGTGAGTGGTGCGCCCGCGCGCTACCAACCAAGCTCGTGTCTACGTACACAGCTCGCAGATATCTCTTTGCCCTACCCAGCTCTCTTCCTCCTCCTCCTCCTCCTTCTTTCTGCTATCCCTCTTGCGCTCTCTCTCTCTCTCTCTCTCTCTCTCTCTCTCTCTCTCTCTCTCTCGTTTCTTCTTCACGGCCGCAATGAGAAAAGTGAATATGCTACAATATTCAAATGGCAGCCGCGCGACACTTTATTAAACGCGCTATTTGCATCGGCGCCTCTACCGCTCGGCCGCTCAACTCTCTTTTGTAGGATCCCTCGAACTGGCCTTTGTCGATCAGACGCGAACGAGTTCCTTTGCGCCGGTTCAATTAAAAACTCCAGACACCAAACGCCTGGGATCGAATCGATCGTAGACTTTTATCAATCGGAACTCGCTCAAAGTTGCGTCCTCTCGACTTTGGAAGCGAGGGAACCTTCCGCGAGGAGGAGGAGGACGATAGACGCGTATATATATGTATATGTATACACGGACGTATACGTATATACAGGCGTACACGTTACGCGCGGACGGCACGTGCTGCGCGTACACGCATTATGCTAATTTCACTTTTAATCTCGTGCGACGACATCGTAGCACTCTCGTCGTTCTCTCGCTAAATTTCTTACCCCTCCGGGTCGTTCGAGAAGAGCCAGTTGGAAAAGCCGGGGAACATATTGCCGTCCTCGACGGAGTCCTCCTATACATGGGACGAAGGTTGCATATTCTCTTCAAATTGGGTACTATTTAAGAGGGGAACGTTTTAGGATACGATCCTGCGTTCGAGGACCGCCTTCGCGAGGAGCGGACTCGGAGCGGAAAGAACGAAATCGTTTTCGCCGAAAAGAAATCCTAAGGTAGAACACAAAGAGGTAGGCGGGAGAACCGAGCGACGGTGGTGGAGGTAGTGCCGGTGATGGTGGTGGCGACGACGCCAAGCGGTGGGAGCACTTATGCATTTATGCATTCGTATTTCCGCGCTCTCGAAGACGAACCGTAAGAAGTCGTCGGCGTCCTCGGAACCGTCAGAGGCACTACGACCAAAGTCGTAGCGGTCTATTGAGGAGAGTAAAAGTAGGAAAAAGAGGAAAAGGAAGAAGAAGAGAAAGAAGAAAAAGAGAGAAGGGGCGGAGGGGAACGACGAGGGGAACGAAGGTGGGCGTAAAGTCGAACCGGAATAATAACATGCACCGTCGTTCGCGCCCACCCAGAGCAAAAATCTGAATATATGAAACGTAATGACGGAGCGTGGAAGAGCGCGTACGAGGGCTTTTGCTCGCTCCAGGTGGTCGCGCGCCTTTCCCGTCTCCTCCAAAATCGTGTCTTTGGTCCTTCCTATCCTTCCCGATGGTACCTCCTCGCGAGGTACCGGAGTCGACAGGACAAGGTCCAGATTGGGCTAGACTATGAGAAACCTCGGTGCTCCAAAGGCACGATGGAAAGGTATGAATGAAGGAAGGAAGGAAGGAAGGAACTAAGGAAGGAACGAAGGACGAAAGCAAGGAAGGAAGGAAGGAAGGCAGGAAGGAAGGGCGCCGTCGTAGCCCGGGACCCGTGGCTCCGCCTATCGGTGCGCCGCCTCGCGGTGGTGAATACATTTAGCCTGGTTAGTTTACAAATGAATACAGCGATTGAAGCAACTTATAATATCAATGTACCTCGGGCCGTCTCGCTCGCACGGCGCGCGCCACCCCTTGCGGGTATCTCACTTCCACCCACTCCCTTTCTCGCTCGCTCTCGCGCGAGGTTCCATACAGAATGGCCATATTAACTTGATAATTAGCTCGGTTATACGACTTGCAGATGAGGAAAGACTCGGGACGGACGTCGGCTACCCCTACCCGGAGTGGTGCCAGTGTTCCTTGCTCTGCTCCCTATGCTATGCTCGACTCGGCCCGGCTCCTCGTCGCTCGCCGGATGGATATAGAACCCTTAGTTCGTATTCCTCTCCCTGTCTGCCAGGAACCCCGTCGCGATTCGCCGTCTCGCCTGTCTCTCTTTGCCGGCCGCCTGCGTTCTCTCGTCGCGAGTGTCCTTTCGTCCACGACGAGGTGTTTCTCGCTAGTGTTATCGTGCTCTCGCAGTGTGCTCCGCTCTTTGTGCGCTTTCTCTCCCATCGTCGTGCCCTCGCGGATCGTGCCCTCCTCGCCGTGCCGGTTCCCCGGAGGTAGGTCACGAGTTACCGCGAACGAGGAACTTCTAGGTGGCGCCTTGGGGTCCCAAAATGGCCGCTCTGGTAGCGCCGCCGTACGTTTCTTCAAAGAGATCGCGCAAACCTCTTCTCGTCTCTCGCGCTCGGCCGAAGAAACGCGACACCGGGAATACAAAGTATAGAAGCGCATTCCGAGAGATGACTGGCATTGAAAGCTGTCTTTGGAGCCGCACCCGGTTGGTCTCCTCTGCTACGACCGGAATACAGAGGATGGCGGCCATATTAGGCCTCGCTCCTCCTCTTCTTCTTCTTCCACCGCGA
>NC_057709.1:0-93326 GCF_014466175.1 Vespula pensylvanica | reverse complement strand
CTCTCTCTCTCTCTCTCTCTCTCTCTCTCTCTCTCTCTCTCTTCGTTACGAACGTCTCTTCTTCCGATCGAGTTTACGTTCCTTAGAACGCGACGAACGCTTTGTCACGCGCACCTGGTCGCATTTCGAGATTTGTTTTCGCCAAGACTCGCACCGCTGAAAGATATGACGCGATTACGGATAGGTGGACGGGGGAACGGGAGGAAGCCTAGGCCGGATGACGTCGATGGCGCGAGAATCCCAAGAAGAGAGGCGGATCTTTGCGACGGACTTTGCGTGCCTTCGCGTACACGAGAAACTTTTTATTGAAATCAAAAATCTAAATAAAGCGGCTACTTCGTAGAGGAAACTTCGTGGAGGATGCTTCGCTATTACTTGCGCGTACTTTACCAGCCGTGAGAGAGCCACGTCGTTTATCGTTTATGCTCGTCGCTTCGACGACGACGACGACGACGACGACGACGACGACGACGATCGCAGCCGTCGTTTATCTTAGGAAAAATTCTTTGCCGATCGTGGATCAAATAAGCCGTCGCGCTACGCATGCGAATAACCGGCGTCTCTTGGCTCTTGGTAGAAACTGGACGATCGAACGAAGAAACGAAGGAACGAAATACGGCGTTCGTGGTAACATAAATTCGATGATAAAAGTTACGCCCGTATAGAGGAATCGAGTAAACCGTTCGCAGTTGGAATGTTCGAAAGAGGGTTAACCGGTAGGTCGGACAATAATTTTCTTCAAGATTACTTGAGAAGTAAATTATAGTAGACTTTGTGTCGGCAATCGCGGAGAAACGCGCGCGATATACGGTCACGGGATGTTATACATACGTCGTCGCACCTGGCCGCATCGCGGTGTGGGTGCCACGAGGAGGAAGGCAAGAGGGCCGTCGAAAGTAATGTATGCACCCCTGTACGCACAATAGAGTCCGCGAGCCGAGGAGAGACACCTGAGCCTGCAGCCGCGGCGGAGCGTTATTCGAGCCGGCTGCTCGTTCGATAATCGCGCCTTGCACCGATCGTTCTAACTGTCGCCGAAGAAGAAATAGAGAAGAAAAAAGCGAAGAAGATGAGAGAGAGAGAGAGAGAGAGAGAGAGAGAGAGAGAGACGGGACGAGCAGTGTAATTTCGAGTGTATCGCCACGACGATAATCGACTACGATAACGGATCGAACGAGTCGGAATAAAAGACGCTTGTCGTTAGCGTACCGACGTGATTATTTTCATTATAGTAGGTACTACCTACACGTACTTACGTTCGTTGGAACGATCGTTATCTCGACTTTGTGCCTTCCCACTGTGCTCGAGCGAGCGCGAGCGAGTACGCGCGCGCGTTCGCGAGAAGCCCTGGCTTAGATTTCATGTTTTTTCTTAATGATTCGAGCAATTAGCCACGCTGAGTGCCCTGACTTCTCGTCGTTCCGGCGAACTCCCTCGTCTCCTCCCTCTTCCTTTCCATCCGAGATCCCCGCGCGTATCGTCATTTTTCCTGCTCCTCTCGAAGATAAACGACGAAGCCGACGGATTCCGACTGGAAAAAAATGATTGCGACTCGTTACCACGATCGAGTCTACGACGCGTTGCTCGTTAGATTCTCCTACTCGATTTCTACTAAATAAAGATAGAAAGGCCACATTTTTCGAGCGAGCGAATAAAGCATAATAGAACGAGCGCGCAGAACGTGCAGCTCCAAGGTTTTCTCCTCCTCCTTCTTCTTCTTTTTCTTTATCTCGCGAGGCTTTTTCCGAAGATGAAAAATTGTCTTAACGAGAGGGAAGAAAAATACGGGGCGAAACTCTCGCGAAAGGAAGAGAGGGACGTGCCGTGTTTGCGCATTGTTATGTTAACGCCTCGGCAAAGTAACAATCGGCTCGAGGACAATGGCGAAATCCCTTTGGACGAAAGAAGGAGGGAGCAGGAGAGAGAGAGAGAGAGAGAGAGAGAGAGAGAGAAGGAAACGGCGTTATCGCATTATCGTATTGCGGCGCGGCACTGCCTTTACGTAAATTCGCGTAAAAGTGCATCGCGCCGTCCCTTTCGTTCTTTCCCGCGACTTACGTCTATGTAAAATCTCCTTACTGGCGACGACGAAGCGCCCTTTGCCCTCCCTGCTACCGTGTCTTTCTCCTTCTCTCGCCCCCTCTTTAATATTCCCCGTTAGCATAAAAATGCGAGGAGATTTCGCACGTTCGCCATATCCGTACCGACGACTCTCATGACATTATTATACGTTCGCTCGATTCGGACGATAATCTACTTCGCGGATCGTTTGATTTCCGATCGTTAGCTTCCTCGAAGTAAGTACGAACTTGGAGAGAAAGATATTCTCGTCTCGAAAGCGAGAATCCTCGAGGAAAGAACGGATCGCACGCTTATCGTCTCGTCGACCATTCGTAGGCCCTCCGAGTTTTTCGTCGTGCAGGTACTTTTCCGACGATATACCTAAACTATAGAATGCGTTGGTAAAACGGGCAACCCCTATACTACACGAAGGGATGGTCCCAGAGACAGAGATAAAGAGAGAAAAAGAGAGAGAGAGGAAAGGGGCGGCTCGTGGATGGGTGGGCGAATATGCAAATGTAATTGATATTACTTTTTAAATATTCCCCACTCTCCCCGACAGCGGCCACCCGTCTGTTGTTCGTTCGTTCGTTCGTTCGTTCGTTCGTTCGTTCGTTCGTTCTCTAACAGCAGAGGGTGCGCCTGCTTTATACACTCTTACTCTAAGTGCCTTTTACCCCCGTATCGTCGCTACCGCCACCGCCACCGACGGCCTCCTATACTGCCCTTTTCCTCCCCCCCTCTTTCTCTCTCTCCTCTTTCTCTCCGCTTTTCTTTACGCGGCATTCCCGTAAGCAAAGCTAATTAATAGGCTTTACGAAGAGATAGCTAGGAGATATCTCGGTCCGGATTACCGAAAAGAGTAGTATTCGTGTTTCTCCTTGTATCTTACGAATCGTTGCGTTTTTCCAAGACTCGACGATGTTTTTATCAACCGATCGTAATCTTTTTTCGTTTCCTTGCGTCCCACGTTTCTTCGTTCATTCAGGGGAGAACGGATGCGTTCTCAATGCGAGAAGAAATCAAGATCGGTCCATCGAGTTATAGCGACACGGCGGCGTTCATGTAGATTAGCTCGATAAATTCAGTATAGGCGAATATAACTGCGCTACGCGATATATCCGTCTCCTTTTTTTCTTTCGGATCATCCGTCAAATACATATCATCGTCTACCTCGTTGATTGATTCAATTCTAGCTACAGGCGGAATCTAGTGAATTATCATATATTAATTTGCACGCGATACGCAATGAATCTATTAATTGAATGCACCACATCGACGATTCGCTGATTATGATTAATGAGATCATAATAGGCTTGCCTCGCGGCATTAGAAGCACGAGTGACCCGTATTTAATTATCGCTCTTCCCGAAGGCGATGCCTTCTTTTTTTCATCGAACCGATTAAACGTACGAACAATGTTTTTCCCTCTAAACGTCGCTCTTCCAAACGTTTCGTTCGAACGATCGAGGCTACCGGTACACGTTTACGGCCCGTCGGAAAGGAGGGCCAAACAAACCGTAGATATTAAATAAATCTCGATAAATGCGAGACGTTTAAACGATCACGCGTTTTGCCCTTTGACGCTTTAATATAATTAGTTTGAAATAATACGTCTTTGCGTCGATTTAAATATTTATCGGTTATTAAAGAGCGATTTCATTTTCATTTAACGTTGCGAATACCAGCCGGAATCGAGTCAGAGGTATTCCGGTGAAATGGTCGAGTTTCACGATATAATCGCGACGTTATAAATCTTCGAAATAGATCGATAAAATAGTATCGACTGAATCTTTAACGAAACGGGCAATCATTTTGTTATATTTCCAGATAGAAAGTAAAAGTAATCGGCTCGATTTTCTCCTAAGCGAAGAAACTGTTGCTACGTAGGCAGACGCTATAAATCCATTCACTCGGATGTAAAAGCGAGTTTTACGAGTGCGTAGATGATAACGCTCGAACGAGAGGAGGGAGGGGAGAGAGCAAAAAGAAACATGGAAAAGAACAGAAAAGAAAAAGAAAGGATAAAAATCGAAAAGACTCGAACATTTTCTTCTGGTTAACAGAGGCGTCGAACGATCGTGGAAGTCTCCGATCGTCGTTGCGATAGCTCGCGCAAGAGAAAATCGCTTGCTTCTATTACCTCGCGTACGCGTATAGGTACGAAATATACGATAATCTCGAAGGCGTATCGCGGGCCCTAATAGAATGACGTAATGGTAAGCAAGCGGCTGTCGGAGTCTTCAGCTTCTTTCTCTTTTTCCTACGTCTAGCCGGGCTTGAGCAGCTGTTTGTACGTTCGAGATAGAGAGAGAGAGAGAGAGAGCGTACACCGGTGCTGGCAATAAGATTTATGATAATGCGTCGTCAGGAATAATTAGGCGTACACATACGGCTCTCGTATTATGCATGGCGAGCGCGCATACCACCTATCCGCGTAACGCACGGCAAAGTTTCCGACCAGAGAGAATGCACGGAGCCGGATCATTGGCAGTCGCTCAATTAAGACCGTCTTCTGGTAAATAATAACAAGAGATAAACACGACAGCGTGCAATCGTTTGCACCTCGCTTAATGTCATAATCGCGCTTTTCCCTTATCACGTTCCATGCCTTTTCTTTAACGAGTCGCGGGCGCACTTTTATCAAAGGCTGACTTTCTCTCGGGTCTGAACGAAGGGATGCTCGGTGCGCTCGCTTTTACGGAGCGTGACAAGGAGAGACAATATGAGAGAGAGAGAGAGAGAGAGAGAGAGAGAGAGCAACGACGAGGACGACGACGACGACGACGACGACGACGACGACGACGAGGAGTATAAGCGTAGTTGCGTGCCACGAGTAGGTAATTACCAGGTTCCCCGTGGTAACCCAACAGCGGAGCAGCGATGGCGGATTCTCTCGACTTGCTCGCTCGCTTCGACCGCGAAGGATTCAAGCATTCGGGCATTCGGGCGACGCCACCGTACGATGTTCCCGTCACACCGGTGGTTTCAACGCCAATTAAACACCCGCTTGTCAAGGAGACGCCGAGAATGAGAAAGAGAGAGGGAGGGACGCCCACGCACGCATCGAGCACCGATTCGTCGTCGCACGCAATACGTTGCCCTCGCACGAATTCCGATTATTACCCACCTCTCGTCGCGATGGCTAACGAATGCGACCAATTTTCGAGATTAAGAGCTTCTTCTTAAACGTCTGATACCGCTCGAGGGAATTAAAGGAGGCATCGCTTCGCGATCTACATATATATTACTATTAGGTACGCTTTAAATCGTATATTTAATTCGTACAAGGGATATTACCACGTGCCACGTAAACGCGACTTACGCATTGCGGTAATTTCTTAGAGTTTATACATACCGCGAGTACAAATTTATTAGCGGCATTTAATTACCGCGATCGAACGACGACGTTTCTTTCGATGTTACCCCGAGATAGTCGCTCCCCGTAAATCCAGCTCGCACGCGGCTTGCAATTAATGATTGTTATTAAAAAATAAAATCCAAATTAATGCCAGCGATAGTGCGTGCGCTAAATGAATAAAATCTGCCGTAGTCGTGCGACTTGACAAATGTCGTCTTTATCGGCGTACCTCGTCCGTTTTTAAGTGCGTATCGTCGAATCGTAACGCAGCCGGACTTTCCTCAACCCTCCTCTTTCTCCACCTTCGCCGTAACAGGAAAGAAGGAAGAAGAAAAATTGCGAATGCATTTAGGTCGGAGCGCTACGACAGAAGGCGCGATAACGAAAAAAGGCCGCGTGCGTGCCTCGATAAAAAATATATTACACGACTCGCGACGCGCGTTTAAACGTATCGCGCCATAATTCTCTACGGTAAAACATTCTCCAGTCGCGTTCGATTTCTTTTTCCCTACGCAAACTAGATCGTCCAATGGGCCGTTCTATACCAAAGCGAAATATATGGATTTTTAAAAGAGCGTGAATTAAGTTTCAGAGGAAGAACGGCGCTCGTTTAATACCGACGACGCAGTATTTTCACCCTCGTGCGACTGATTTAAAAGTACGCGATACCGTTACGTACACGAGTTACGTAGCAGATAAGCGGATATCAGCGCTCTCTCTCTCTCTCTCTCTCTCTCTCTCTCTCTCTCTCTTTCTCTCTCTCTCTCTCTCTCTCTCGCCGACACATATCCAGGCTGACCGAGCGACGTTCTTTATCGACGATCGCGTTCCGTACTTTGTACTTTGCTCCGATCGTCCTTCGTTCGTCGTTCCTCGCTGTTCTCGATAAATCGAGCGTGAACGTGCTTAAACCGAGCCTTTCCTTTCGCCTTGTCCGAGAGGAGAGAGAAGAAACTCTTTCGTGGGCCTCGACGAGAAAATTAGCCCAAGCACGTGGGAGAACGAAAAAGCTAGGCATCCCCCGACAATCAGCCCCCCGTGGCTTCGGTAGCTACGGTTCAACGTCGCTTTTAATCACGTCCCGGTCGTAGGGTGCACGCCACTGGCACCCATGGGGCCGTTTCATTGAAACGCCCGCTCGTTGGATATTCGACTGCTTTATTAGAACCGTACCTATTCTTCTTCTTTCATCTACTTTGCCTCTTCCGGTAACGCGAAGGAAATTATCGAGTATCGCAACGGCTTCGAGAGTACTCCGAGCCGCACGGAAACGGGAATTTGTAACGAGCGAGGATAGCGATCGTTTTCCGAGTTGGCAAAGTTATTTTGAAAGGGAAAGTCTAAAGAGGAGGTAGAGGATACTCTGTCGCGAATATGCAAGAGCAGATCGCGCATACGCAAGGTCCGCCGTGATAGCTTCTCGCCGACGGGCATTTGCGCAAGAGGAAGGCCGTCGGTTATCTCGGCACATCGCCGTTTCGCGAGCTAATTAGCCATCTTACTTGGCAAATGGCTTCCGCGACTCGCCGAATCGCAGCCGGCCCTCGTACCTTCTCGCTCTTTTTATCGCATCGAAATCTAACTCGAGTCAAATCGAGATTCTACGAGAACTCGTCGGACCGATACCGCGCGTAGATCTCCCGAGGATTTCCCGCATTTTCCCTCTGCTTCCTGCGAAGAGAGGCGAGAAAGGGCAAAGAAAAGAAAAGAAAAGAAAAGAAAAAAAAAGAAACGAAAAAGAAAGAAAGAAAGAAAAACGAGCGGCACCGTGCGACATCCTATCGCGAACGCATACACCGGCATCTTTTATTAAACTCGACCCTTCCTCGGGGATGAGGGAACGGCTACCCGGGAGCGCATCCTGGATTTATCCCTGAGAGACCTTCCATCATTTTAAAGCCCGCCGTGATAAAATTAGACGGACGATTTCATAGAAGGAAGAAATTATCGGTCGGTTGGAAAGTTTTGAAATCGATCGTTGTTAGGCGATCGAGCGTTGTTAAAGTTTCGCGGCGATGAATTGGCAAAGGAGGAAGATGAGATAACATCGATGGAATCTTCCTCGTCGAAAGTAGTCGTTCGACGTCGCGTCGTAAGATCGACGGCTCGCGATCGGCGACGCGTGGAAACGAATGGCATGGTCGTTGAGGCCTCGACTTAGCAGCCACACCAAGAGGATCGAGCGCGCGCGCTCGTACGTACTCGCACACGCGGAATAATGATCAGCTATCGGGTCTTCGTCGATGCACGTTCCTCGCAAATGACGTGTCAGGTGCAGTCGTTGCGCATCGTTCCGCAATGCGGGCCCCTCTTCCTTCGCCTCACTGCTCTCTCTCTCTCTCTCTCTCTCTCTCTCTCTGGTTCTTTCTTTTACGTTCGACTCCAAAAGTGTCGCTTGTCGATCGTCGTTAGTTCCTCGACGATGACGACCAACTTCCTTTCAACTTTAGAATCTCGAAATTACGTCGACGGTCCCGCTTTCTTTCTCCGTTCTTCGTTTTATCGTTAAATACCTTTGTCATACCTTTGAAAGAACGTGGCAAATCACTATTCAATTGGCACGATCGTTCTCGTTATTACCTCCGGCTCGAGGGGAAAACCGTTCGAATAATACCGAGTTACGAAACTCTATCCGTCGTGATGCGTTTTATCGTCGGTTCGCCAAGTCGAGGTCCCCGACTATAAACGTACGACGAATTTTTGTCAAAGAAGGGAGGAGAATCGATATCTACGAGAGATCTTTAAATCCGCGAGATCGTCCAGTTCCCTTTTACTCTCTCGTCCCTCGGACGAGGGTTTCACGTAAAACGATAGAGAATATTAGAAGGAACGGCATTGCGGCATAGGTCGTCGATCACGGCGGCGCGGCGAATAATCGAGAGGAGCCGTAATAGAAAGCACGTCGTTTCCCACGACGGCGATTCGCGATCGTCACGAATCGCATGACGGCGCGTGACGAGAGAAGGACGAGGACGCCCTTACGTTCGCGAACCTTTGTCCGTCGACTAGGAGGAACGGAGGGAAACGCTAGACGTTTCTAGCCTAGATCCTGACCCCTAATCACGACGTAATAATACCCGATCACGAAAGATATTGCACATTTCCGCGGAATCACTGCTATTTCATGCTGGTAAGAGGAAGAAGAAGAAGAAGAAGAACGAGGAGAAGGAGAAGATGCACCCGTCCTCGGTCGTTCGACTCGCCTCTCTTTTACTGTCCGTCGACATGCGATCCGAAATCCGCTCGACTCTCGCCTATCGAACGACTTTCGATCGTTTCGTTCGCGTCTCGCTTTCTAGTATTCGCTAGAATCCTAAGGAATCGAAGGATATAGGCCGAAAAAGAGGATCCGTCGAGAGAGAATCCGGCTGCTCGACAGGACGGGTTTAAAGCGAGCGTTTTTACGCGACGGCGAAAGAACAATTGGAAAGAGATCGGTGATGGGCCCAAAGGCGATGGTCGAGGAGACGAGACGAGACGTAGGCGTCCGTTCTACGGGACCGTACGAAAAGCAACAGAGAGAGAGAGAGAGAGAGAGAGAGAGAGAGAGACGAGAAAGGGATGGAGGTGGAAGAGAGAAGGGTGCCTCGAGCCAGCCGCACCATTAATCATCGGGGTAATTCCATAGATGGCTCTTGGCTGCTCCGAGGAGCGAGCGATGCATGCCAAACTTGCCTCGTGCTTTGCTTGCCGAACGAGCTGCGAAGAGATGCATTCGTTTCTGCTAGAGGGAGAGAGAAGGAGAGAGAAATAGTATAAGAGCGAGACTCGAAACGAGGCCTTTTGAATGATACGTATCGCTCGGTGGTATTCCGGATGAGGGAACGTCTCAATGAGTATCGAAATATTCCCTCTTTCTCTTTTTCTCTTTCTACATGCGTACTGTTTCACCTCGTAATTTCAAACGTTATCGATATCGGAGTTTCTTCTCCCTCGTCTTGTTTTACAAGAATATCGGCACGTTTCGAACTCAGATATGGGCAAACGGCGAGTAATTAGTGATCGATTATAACCGGTCGATCTTCCAAGTATATTATCTACCCTTATAATCGGAAAGCCGATTCGTTCGTAAAGGTGGATATTTATCGGAAAAGGAGGAGCTCCGTTATCGTCGGAGGGTTCGATGAGATCGGACGTTAACGAGGTAGGACGAGTCGTTAGAACCTTGTCGCGGGCCCGTTCGTACAACGTCGCGTCTACTCTCCGGGCGAGTTTCTTCCCTCGCAAGAAGTCTCGTACATATATACTTTCTCTCTCTCTCTCTCTCTCTCTCTCTCTCTCTCTCTCTCTCTCTCTCTCTCTCTCTCTCTCTCTCTCTATCCTTTCGCTCGGCTCGTTGTTAAATCCGTCGGAGAACACGTCGAACGTAAAATAAGGGATTCGAAGAGAGGGAATCGCAAAAAAAGATCGAACTCGTCCGCGGAGACACGGTGGCCACCGGGCCGTCCGAACGATGTCAGGAGTTTAATCAATGCATTTAGCCGAATTCCTGTCTGGCCCAAATAAAAGGCGAGACGAGGGGAGTTTAAGCGCAAAAAACGGGCAGCGCACGTCGCGGCCGCCCACCAGCACCAGCACCAGCACCGGCATCGGCATCGGCACCGGCACCGGCACCACCACCGTCGGCACCACCCCCTCTTCTTCCTCCTCCTCCTCCTCCTCCTTGCTTTGTCTCAAGCAGGACTTTTCGGCCGTCTGCCCGGTCTACGAAAGTTGTTAGGTATTCCGCGAGTGTACTCTCCCGACGAACGAAGGGAGGGGACGAGGTCTCTTCTTCGAACGACGTACGTCAAGCACGAAGAACGCTGGACGAGCGACGGCCGGCTCGACGACGAATTTCTAACATCGCCCTTTCCATTCACGGTTTCTCTTCGGCCTGTCGCGCCACCAGAACCCGCTCTCTCTCTCTCTCTCTCTCTCCTTCCCTGTCCCTTCCTATCCTCGTATTCGTTCCTCCTCTCTGTTTCCTTTCATTTTCTTCGAAAAATATATTCTTTCCTAGCATCTCTCGTCTAAGAGCGAGCAATGGATTTCATTGAAAGTCGACGAAACTGCGGCGTTTCCGGTTCTCTCTCTCTCTCTCTCTCTCCTCTCTCTGTCTTGCACGCGCGCCTTATCTGCGTGGACATCTAGGACGGAGGTTGGTTCTTTCGGTTAAAAAGAGAAAGAAAGGGTCCGACGAATAAATTTCGACTCGCGGCAACGCGCGCGTTTCATCTCCCTTCTTGCGCTCTCCTCTCTCTTTTTCCGTCCGATCTCCGAAATACGCTGTGTCCTGTTTCACCATTTTCATAAGAAAATCCAACAATACGCGACGCGTATAAATCTCTCCCTTTCTCTCTCTCTCTCTCTCTCTCTGGCCCCGTCTCGGTAGGCGACTAAATCGGAACGGAGCAATAAATATCGCGAGAGCGACGGGGCGAACTTTGATTCATGCTCTCCGAGATCCTTTTGGAAAAGTATGTAGAAACCCGTCGAGTAAAAATCTTGCAAGGATTTTTTGCTTCGGTTCCTGGGATATCGATTAGGCGATATAAGAAAACGATAGATCTTTCTCTTTCTATCTTTCCCTCCGGAGACATCGGCGTACCGACGAAAGAGACAAGGATCCGTTCGAAAGATCGATACGAAAAGTAAGCTTCGAGCTGAGCGTTATTGATTCTCCTTTCGCGAGTTCGTTACGCCTGTCGGAAGTATAAATCAAAGGTAAAGTCGTACGTTCGACGTCGCGTCAAACCCGTGGATACCCGTAGGGGCCTTCGATGGAAACGAGGATAACACCTCGTCGTTATTCGCCATGGAAAACACAAAGGTACGGCTTTTCTTCTTTCCACCCATGGGAGACGATGGAGTTATCTCGCCTGTTACTCATCGTCCGTATGATTATCATCATCGTCGTCATCATCATCATCATCATCATCATCATCATCGTCGTCGTCGTCGTCGTCGTCATTATCGAACGCGCACCGGTATCCCTGCTTTTCCGAGCGCGAGCGTTACGCACGAAACTCTTAGCTACGACGGCAACGAACAACACAATGCCGAAGGCGATCGTAATTTCTTGGGAATCTAATTGTTGGAACTCTCGGCGCGCGAGCAGGTCGCGCGTTTTCTCGATAATAAAGGGGGAGAAAAGTCGTAATGAAGTAACGACCCCGGGAGTACTGTTACTCGGTAGCGAAGCTCGCTCACGGAAAAATCATTTCTTAATGGAATAATGAGTCGAGATAGCGTAATAATAACGAGATAGGAGTAACATTTTAGTCCGCGTAACGTGAAATTACTCCTACCAAGGGGGAATCTGATAACCGACCCGGCGATAATTGGATCCGATGCATAAACCATCGTTTTTCGCGTATGGACTCGTTAAGCGACTACTTTCCGAGAAACGGAAACGTCTGGACGCTCGTAATGTAACGTAGTCGTTAATGTCCACGGCCTTGAACGATCGTTGCGAGTTGAGTTAATGGAGAACGCGGCCCGTTTCGATTCGTTTCGATTCGTTCCGATTCGTTCCGTCGGAAAAATTTCCAACTCGTCCTTTTCCCTCCCCGTCCACCCTCCGCGAAAGCCGATTCCTACTTCTTTCCTTTCCTACTCCTCGTCCTTTTTTCCCTCCTCGAACGAACAATAAGCCTTGCCGCGACGTTCGCGCGAGCGAGAGGAAGAAAACTTAGAAAAGTCGAGTCTCGAGTAAACTCGGAATCGCGGGATAATCCGAGATGATCGCCTAATAGCTTTAGGAAGGAATCGACTGGGAGCGGGGGGTGGGTAGGCGACTACTTAAAATTAGCATAAGCTCCGACTCGCCGACTAACGAGCGGAAGAGACGAGACCCCAAAAGTGCCGTGACGAGGCAAAAAAAGTAACGACAAAAGCCAACGTATCCCGAAGGAACGTGTTCCTCTAGATGGACGAGAAATTCTTCTCTCCTTCCGACTATCCCCTTCGACTTCGACCTCGACCTCGAGACTTGGACTTCTCGCGAGCACCGTCGAAAATCTCGAGATACCGTAAATACGCATTTCGCCTTGATATTTACGATCCGATCTTCGAGTTCGTTGCTCTTAATTAACTCGCGTGATTAATACGTTCCGAGGAGTAAAAGGAAAGTATCTTTTTCACGCTTTTCCTCGCGTAAAGCGGCGTGGCAGAGCGGACGAAGCAAAGTCCGAGGCTCGCTTTGATCTAGTTCTCTTTCTCCAAACCAACTCGAATGTTGAATCGAAAAGACTTATGGGACAGAAGACGGTAAGACTCCGTCGAGGGACGGAGAGAGGTGCTTCTCCGATCCGTCGCGACGAAATGACGAGGAGGAGAAAAAGAAAAGGAAAAAGAAGGAGAAAAAAAGAAAGAAAAAACGAGAGGCATAACGTTGTGAAAGACGTCAAGCACAGACTCGCTTTTTCCAAGTCCACCGAAAGTCGTAAAACGTCCAGCACCCACGTAGAAACGTGTATCACGTAGCCGGTGGCTCGTTCGTGAGTTTGTGTGCGTATTATCACGTACGTACAGTCCGTGATACCAACGAGGACGGGTAATTTCCTAAGAAACGTTTTCCCATCTTTTCTAACGTCTCTCCTCCCGGATCGCGCTCGAGATACAAAGAGTTTTAACTTTGCGAGGAATGTCGCGGCGTCGAGCGCGCAATCGGGAGACGCGATTTCGCCGGCAATCGCGAGAAAATGAAAATCCTGTCGGCACTGGTGTGCCTGACTGTACCGTACGCGTAGAAGCTCCGGTGTATACGTGCTCCGTCGTCCGTTCGTCCGTTCGTCCGTTCGTCCGTCACGAGTGCGTGCGCCAACGAACGTCCGGACGAGACGAGAGAGAGAGAGAGAGAAAAAAGATGCTCGATCATGGGACAAAAGTCGGGCCTACGTCCCGTGGGAACGCGGAAAGTCACGCTCCTTTAAAAAGTACGATCCGCGGTGCACGTTCCGTCGGAGCAACTCGCGGATTCTCGAGTCGTGCCTGAAAAATACGCGAGGCGAGTACGTGTTCCTTCGAGTTGGTCTCCTTTTGTACTTATTGTTAGACGGATTATAGGAAAGGAATGGAAAGGAATTAAAAGTCTGCTTACTTTCCCCCTGGCTCGTAGCAAAAACTTGACGAATTCAACGGCATTAGGAAGTGCAGCGAGTTTTTTAACTCAATTATCGCGCTGAATACTTAAGCGCCATACGCGAGCGGTAGAAAATGAAATTCTTCGAGTACACGCGAGACGTATTATAACTCGATTAGGCGGCTCATTAACTCCAGGAACGCGTTGTAATTATTTAATCTCGACGAAGGGCGATTAATCGTAACGGAGTTTCCACGCCTGGCGAGTATTAGGCAGCGATTTTTCCGTAATAAGAGGACGACGAGCGAGAGAGAAAGAGAGAGAGAGAGAGAGAGAGAGAGAGAGAGAACGGGGGAAAGAAGGGAGGTAGGTAAAAGGGACGATCTGCTCGTTAACTCTGCGGGCAGCTTTGAAATCGCGCGGACAGGTCAGGTGTATCTCGCTCGAAGCGACGCACCTGTCCGAGAGCAAAGACGCGTAGAGCCAGCTTGCCGTTCGTTCGTTCGTTCGTGGCGTTTCGTTTTATAGAAAGGTGCTTCTATCGGCGATCTATCAAATTACCCTGCCAGATAAGAAATTAGGGGAACCGTAGGAGCCGACGAAAAAGCATCCGTGACGGACACACGCTCGGCTATTATTTCGGCAGCGTCACCCTCGATCTCGTTTCGCTCGAAATATCTGCTTCCTCCTTCTACCGATCCTACTACCGATTTCGTAGAGGTTCACCTGCTCGAGAAACGTGAAATAGCTTTTCGCACGACACACCGAAACTATCGCGCTCGTAACGTCTCACTTTCGCCCTCCTCCTTCGATACGTCGCTCGGCGAAAACGCAAACAGAAACGGACCATTGCCCGCGCGACTCTTTATTCAACGATATTTATTAACTTATAAATTTACCAATTAGAGCGCGCGATAATAATTCCGTTTGACAGATAATTAAAAGAGGGAGCCGAGTAATTGAGTTAATTGAGAGCAAGATTATACGCGTTGGAACGTTACGCAAAGCTTGGCCTGATATATGGAACCGTTCGACGCGCACAGATGCACACTCGTACACGTAAGTATATACGACTCTCTAATCGGCATAATCACGATTATTCCTCGATGGAAATAATACGAGAAGAGGAGGAAACTTTGAACGGTCTTGGCGCGTCTCTATCGGCTTGAGATCTCGGAAACTCTACCGTACGAATCGATCTGTTAACCTAACCGTTGATTACTTCCGTTCTTTTCTAAGAACTTTGTGTAAACGATATACAGGCGATATTTACGAGCGACTTCAATTTGCCACCAAGACGGCTAACTCCTTCTCGTCTCGCTATCGATTTAAAGGGACGACGAGGAGTGGGCCGTTTCGCGAGATACGAAACGGACGACGAAACGACATGACTCTTTCCGATGTACAAACGCGTGCTTAATAACGTGCACTTGACCGATCCGATCGACCCGTGCTTCGATCGACACGCACGAAAGAAACATTTCGAAAGAAGAATCGCAGAGCGACGAACGTCGTCGTTTCGCAGTGCGGTGCGAATTTTAACGACAAGGGGATATACGATCGGCCGACGAGGACTCGATTAAAAAACTAATAAAGCGATCCTCCTGGAAAAAGATTTGCCTATCCGGCGACGCATCCTGGACACCTGCTTCGAAATAATTTCCTTCGACGAGGAAGGAGAAATTTTTTTTCTTTTTCTTTTTACGCCTTTCTTCGATACCGAAACGACGTACAATAAAGGTTCTAACCGTTAGGATACAACACGACCGCAATATCTCCCGATATTCGCCATTTTACGTAAGATGCCATCCACTCGGTTCGCTCGCCTATTAAAGCGATCTCGAATAAAGTCGAGACGTGGGACGCGAGACTAGACGACGACGACGACGACGACGACGAAGACGACGACGAAGACGACGACGACGACGACGACGACGACGACGACGACGACGACGACGACGACGACGAAGACGACGACGCGATCTCACCGATTCGATCTCACGAGCCAGACGTAGAACTGGTCTTAATGCATCCGTCCGATATATTTCGTATAACGCAACGGGTCTTACGGGAAACCGAGTGCGTTTACGTAAGGAACGCGCGCGCCTACGTAACGATCTGTCTCTTTCTCTCTATCCGTTATTGAAAACAGTACATCGCTCTAATTTGTATCGTTACACCGAGATAAGCCAGCTGGTAAGACGCGAGGAGACGAGAAGAAGGACGAGGAAGAGAAGCGGGTGATGTTCGAAGGCCAATTAGAGCGATCGTACCGAGAGAGAAGTTTCGCTTCGCTCAAGTTTGTTGGCTCTTTCTCTCCCTCCGTCGAGCTTTATATACAAGGAAGAGAGGACGAATATGGACGAGAAACTCTGGGCTCTTAACATAACTAGATAACATTATGACTTAATTCCTCCATTAACGGTGTTGGTATCGCGTATACGCAACAGGCCTCGGAATAAAACGCGACGACAAATTTGAGTAAAGAAAGGCGCGAGCGCGCGTGCGCGCGATTCTCTCGCTTTAAGCGGGGAAGTGCTAATTTATCCACATTCCTGATCAATAGCCTTACACTATCTAATCGAACGATCTCGAATACATCTACATGTTATTAAGGAGCCCGATGTGGCTGTGTGATAGTAAGCTAAACGGGGGAGAATATATCCCGACGATGTGCATAAACGCGGCTAGGCGAGCAGTGGCTTTATGCCGCCTCCATCGTCGTTACCTTCGGAGACGTATTAATCGCTCTTCTAACAATTAATTAACGTGAATTATAATGTCATTAACGGGCGAACGATAGGCGCGCGTCGACGGTGACTTTCCTCGAGTCTTGGTTCTGCTCGGCTCGGCCCGGCCCGGCCCGCCGCATTTACTCTCCTCCTCGGTCTTCCCTCCGCCGTTATCGAGACGCGTTGATTGTTAAGCCCCGATAGAAAACTGCCTGGCCAATAAACAACGTTCCAATCGAATTTGCCGATCTTAAAAGGAGCGCTCTAGTCCGCGCTGCGAATTCTTCGCCGCGCCGTGTAGAGAAGAAGGAAAGATCGGCGTGCAAATCGGAAGGCCGACCGCTCGGCGCGGCGTAGGCCCCACCGCGGGACTATTCCGGCTCGCATTAATTTTGTACCGTTGTCACCGGGAGCAACATGCGTATTCATGAGACACACCGAGGCTTATAAACGTCGGGCTATTAGTGATACGATTAAAATGTGCATTTCTCGGCGTTGTTTTAAACGCAAGCCCGGCCGCGGCCGCGACCGCAACCGCGAACCGACCGCCGCGACACGACGGACCGACGGCTTTCTCGACGGCCGTAACCGCCTTCTCTTATTTCACCTAGGAGATATTTTATTCGCCAACCCCTTTCCTCTCTTTTCGCTCCGGCACGTTCTTTAAACGATAACCGAGTCGAAATAATAAGTTCGAGAGTGGTCTCCTTGTATTTCGGATGCATTCGGGAATGCATTTCGAATGCGAGTTCGTTAGAGCGTCTAACTCGGCGTACGCGGCTCGGCGGGGAAGGTGGCACGAATCCGAATTGTTTATGCGTCGTTTCGGAGCCGAGGCCGGTGTGTCTCTCGGTGATGCTGCTGTTGGTTGTTCGGCCGGAGAGAAAGAGTCGCGCACACGTACGCGTATCTCACTCGCAGGAAGCGCGCATACGCGTATCAGGGGGCGATGAATATGCATACCTTAATTCGCGAGGCTAATTGAATAATTTGTAAAACGCGCCGAGGTAGCCCGAACCACCGCGACCTTTTTGCATTCCCCCTTCGTAGGAGGGAACGCGAGTGACGCGAGCTCGCGCTGGTGTGCGTACGTGCGCGTGTCGCGCGCGCCGTAAGAATACATGCGAAGATATACATGCACGAGGATGCGTGTGTGCGCACATATATATGTGTGTGTATATATATATATATATACGTATATATACGTGTATAGATAGATGGGTAGACAGATAGAAATATACGGATATACACATACATATATATATATATACACATTATCCTTAGAAGAGCGCGGTATGGATAGCTCGCCTAAAATGCGCTTCGGCAGCCGCCTCGCCGACTCGTGAATCATTCCGGGAATCGACTTTATTCCATCGGGATTCTCCAAAGTTTCGTGCGATTCTCGGGTCTCGTTAAGAAGATTTTATGAGACGCCGAGGCTGTTCTCTCTCGAACGGCTATACGACTCGACGTCGTCTCGTCGAAGACGAACAGAGTCCCGTCCTCTTCGCCGTCGACCCGGTAGACGAAAGCGGTGCTTCTTCAGGGGTCCTACTCTCCCCCTGCTGCCTGATGAATGGGCACAAGGCCCTCCTTACTTATGCGATGCGTGCCCTCGCCGGCATACATCACTGCCAGCTAACTTTTTTACGGTGCACGATGCGAACAAGAATATGATTACGCGCGTTAACATTCTTGGAATATCATCCGCATGGCCGTCGAGTCCAAGGATCCCTAGGCCATTCGTCTTTCTACGCGAAACGCGCGAGGCCAACGCGGAGGAGAACGCGGAGGAGGACGAGCGAGAGGACGACCGAGAGGACGTTTCGTTCGGTTTTCTTTTCTCGCGTCGACCCGACGCATTACCGCCACAAATCCGATCCGATATCCTCCGTACGAAGAAATCAGTTGTCGTACGTCGAATCGTTTCGACGACAAAAGCCGCCGAGTTGGAACAAGTCAAAGTTGCCTCCCGTCGTCACGAGGTTTCTCAAAGGCAAACGCGCTCGAAAGCCTTCCGAACGAATCTCTCTGCCCTCTCTCTCCCTCCTCGATTCCGTCTATCCGCCCGGTCGTCCGTCCGTCCGTCCGTCCGTCCATCCATCCATCCATCCATCCATCCATCCATCCATCCAACCATCCATCCATCTGTCCCTCTTTATCGTTCGTTCGTCGAAGAGCGAAGGGAAGAGAGACGAGAACGCAGAGGTCCTTTGATCCTCGGCACTCGGTGTCGGCAAACAGGAACTCCGCTGGTGAACGCAGCCACCGCGCTTTAATACCTCATGCAAATTTCAGGAAAAGGGCACCCCCGTTCGCCCTTCCACCACCCCCTCCTCCTCCTTCGACTCCTCACACTCCTGCACAGTGGTGATAGTCCGCTATATTGCTTCCCGAACAAATCGCTATCCGCTTTTCGTCCCCTCGCACCCTCCCACCCTTCTCCTGTCGACTTCTGCAACGAAATTTCGGAATTATTTGCGAACCGTACCGCTCGAGTACCTTCTTCCTTCGGTAGGCGAACTCTTTGTGAAGTCACATCGATCGAAATCGAATCAAGGATGTTGCGATCGGGCAAGTTCATAGAAACAAATCGCTCTCCATATTCCAAGTTACGACGTGGGAGGATTCGATCGGAAACGCCGCACGGGTCCGACGATACTTTAGAGGTATTTTGGCGAGATAGAGGAAGAAACACGTGGACGTGCTAAAGTATCGCGTCGGGTCTTCCTCATCAGCTCTGCGATCTCCCGAAGAAAGCCGGACCTCGTTTCTTCTTCCTCCTTTATTCCCCGTAACATTGTTCTTTCAGGTACCGACTCCCCCGGGGCCGATCTACCGAGCTCGATATACATACAATACGGTGCAATGCGGTATACCGGATCAACCGTGTTACTCGCGCGCGTAAGCGCTTCTCTTTCTCTCGTTCGATCTCTCCCGTATTCCTTCCTCGCCAGTTCATAATCGAGCAACGGAGCTAACCTTGGACGTTGAATTGGATTCGCCAGCTGCTTTGCGTTCAAAGCCACGTTAAAATTTATCGCTCGTAAGTGCGAGAAGAGTATATTTATCATCGTTCTTTATCCGCTACGTTTATAAGATAATATACATTTTTTCTGTTTCGTCCTGCGAATAGAAATTTCTACGGGGGACATTATTGCCGAGATATTCCGGAAAAGAGCAAGGGAAGCCGAGAACTCTTTTGGGAGCGTAAAAGGGAGTACCAAGAGGGCACCAGGAGGATACCGGGAGAGCAACCAGGCGGGTACCGGCCGAGGAAGCATGGAGTCGTCCTTTCCCGGGCAAAGGTACCTTTTTGCCCTGCGAAATGGCCCGGAGAATGTCATCCAATGAGGGTGAAGTAAGGGGAAAACAAGTAAAATAATGATAAAAGGCGGAGCCCACGGCGTGATTTGATTGGTCGAGATATCGCCGGCGTTCGAGTCAACCCGCAAAGAAGAGGGGGATGTCCTCTCTCTCTTTCTCTCTCCTTCCTCCTCCTCCTCTTCTACGACCGTCTTTCCTCTCCCTCTTTCTCTCTCTCTCTCTCTTTCCCTCTTCCTCCACCGCTTCCCTTTACCACACCTTCCTGGGCTCGTTCTTTCCGTCTCTCGTTCTATCTGGCTCCCTCCTCTTTTCCTTCGTACGTACTCGCACACACGTACACGTACACGCTGGAAACTTACTTTATTCTCCTCTCTCCACGGGTCCATGGTCCACGATCGTGTCCTGACTCTGGCAGAAGCATCTTTGCCCCCCACTCTCGGCTTCTTGCCTGTCCTCCGCTGACTTCTTCTTCTCCTTCTTCATTACCTACTCCTTCTGCTGCTGCTTTTGCTTCTTCCTTCGCTCGAAGAGCGTGAATATGTCCAACGTCGCATAAGTATCTACGCCGACCGGTCCTCTATATTTAAGTGAAATATACTCCTACCCCTCCACGAAAGAGAAACGTCAAGCCTAGAAAGAAAAGGAGAAACTGTTTACAAACGACGAAGATGCTTTTACAGTCTTCTTCTTTGGAAGAGCGTGTATTCGAGTAGTACAGGGTCAAAGAAATTATTAGTGACCGTAGCTAAACTGCCGAACCCGTCACGTGTTCCTCGTACCCGGGGGTGCTTCGTTGCGGAAAAGTATATTGACTTGTGATACGCCATCTGTGCGGAGGAAGCACCCTCCTCGCGGCGTTATTGGCAAAATTAATAAGCCCGGCACCACGATCATCTCTCTCTCTCTCTCCTCTCTCTCTCTCCGCAAATGGGAATCAGTTAATTCTGGCTTTACCCCCCGAATCTCGTTGTTGGCGGATTAGAAACGTTTCCAAACGAATGGAAATTGTTTGCTCCCGTCCGACGGTGACGACGAGCTCAATGCGCAGGGGAAAAGCAGGAGAGAGGCTGGAGAGAGGCAAGAGAGAGGCAGGAGAGCTCGTTTGGCTCGCTTTGGCTTTTAAAGAAAGTATCTACTACCGACGATAAATTACGTGAATACGCTAAATTACCGCGACCACGATCGGTCATTATGGCACGTCGAGCGATCGAGCTCTCTTCTCCGTTAAATCACGGTTTTGCTCTCTTACGAGCGCCAAGCTGTAATCTCCCGAGAGTGGATCGATGTAAATTAATGACCGAACGATTATTTCCAAACGTTCCTCGTTAGTGAATTTTTCCAATATAACGAAGCCCCTCGCGAATTTCCGTCGTCAATCGGTCGAGCGATATTGGCCATACATTAGGGACAAGTACACGTTCCTCGAGTAATTATCGTCCTTAGAAACATCTCGGCGACTTTCTACACGACCTATAATTTGGTCGTAGCGCGCGGTAACGCACGTTCCTTCCTTCCACGCGAACCGGTTTCTTTCTTTGTACTTTTACGAAAACATCCAGTCGCGGAGCGACCATCTCTCTCTCTCTCTCTCTCTCTCTCTTATTTTACGTAAGATATATAATAATTTCTAAAGAGCTCTCGCGTCGAGTTAATATTTTTTGAAACGCCTTTAAGCTCGCCCATGTAGCAAGGATAAATTCATATTATGTGGCACAAGTAACGCGCCTCTTTTCCTTATTGTCCGAATCGGGGAGAATTTTTTCATGCGATATAAATGACTGGTTACTTTCGTACGTCTAGACGGTTCGCGTTCGTGTGCGCACGTAAACGGTTCCCAGAGACAGAACGGGGCATCGAAAATTAACGCCACCGCGAATCAAGACGACAATGTGATTCATCAGTTAAATCCGCGTGCATAATCCTTTACACGACGTCCGATCCCGACCGGGATGGACGAGAACGAGGAAGCAAGGGGAGTGAAAGGGAGCTCGCGCTTGCTCCTGTCAACGGGGGTTGCGAATTATAATCACAGTTGTGGTCGATGTGGTTACGGAGGGATGAGAAGGGAGAGAGAGAGAGAGAGAGAGAGAGGGAGAGAGAAGAGATATGAACTACGACGGAGGAGAGCAACGTGGTCCGGTGCGAGTTCTATAGTCGGATACGATCGCGACGACGACGACGTCAACGACGATGACGACGACGACGACGACGACGACGACGACGACGATGACTGTCGACGAAGAGAATTCGGAGGGGTTGAGAAAGGGTGTATTTACCCAACGGCGGTACACACCGGCGCCACGGAGGACGGACCTAGATGGAAATCTGCGGCATTCAGAGGCACTGGCCAAGAAAATTGCCTGACAACATTTCGCACGGCCACCGAATTGCCGTCCATTCTCCCTCATCCCTTCGGCTACCCTACCTTCCTTCCTTCCTTCCTTCTTTCTTCCTTCCTTCCTTCCTTCCTTCCTTCCTTCCTTCCTTCCTTCGTTCCAACGGGAAGCTTCGCGAACACGCGCGAATTTCTGTCTACCGTATGAAGAAAATTAAACCGATCGATTAAATCGAAATAATAAAATGGTCGAAAATCTTTCGACTACCGTGTAAGTGACGTATCCGCTAACGAGAAAGGTCGCACAAAGAAGAAGGATATAGCCCGAATAGGCACGTTCAATTCGGTAAAAGGCTTGGAGGCGTTTCCAATGGGAAGGCCCTAATGACCGCCTCGTGCCGACGATCACCGAATCCCGGCGAAATAAATCCGACTTGATTGAATCATTGTTAAGCGAAACCGCGTTAAATACCCGTGAAATTAAGCCGGACGATCCGTGTTCGGCACGCGATACGATTGGCTCGAGGGTATCGCCTTTAAAGTACCATTAGAGAGGCGCCTCCTTCTCGACCTGCGATTAATGAGTCGTCCACGACAAAGCGTACTGGAAGCCCAGGTATCTTATACGCTTACTTAAGAATCATCGAACCTTCTTCTCCTTTTAGCCTCTAACTTTTTTACCTTCCATTGCCTAAACGTTTTCCTTCGAAAGCCCGTGTCCATCCATCGGGAGTTAATGAGATCGACACCCCGGTAAACGAATACCAACACCGAACTAAATCCACGATGGTATTTGATCTTAAAAGGGACAACGACCCTTCTTAGACCTCTTCGATGTTTCTCTCGAGCTCGTCCAATCTCTTTCCGCTACTATTTTTCTTTCTCTCTCTCTCTCTCTCTCTCGTCTCTTTCTACCTCGTCCAATTCCATCATCCGAGCAACGTGGAGCCTCGTGGGTGGACACGATCGACATTAAGGGTGAGTACCATCGTCGGACATATGGGAGCACCATGTGGTCACCACCGTATCGTTTCGCCGACGAAAGCAAAGGCCGACCCCTCGATGCCACCGCAAGAGAAACCAACAACGATGGGGATAGGAAAAGAAGGCCTCGCAAACTCGAACGGTTCCGACGGCTAAACGCTCGCCGCAATTTGTAGCAATTTGTTAAGTAGCCAGCCAGAACATTACCTATATTGCGTTTACTCTCCCTCGAGCGAACCGGAAGATATACGGGGGCACGTTCAGATTTATCGTCTTTCTCGAACGGAACGAATCTAGCACCGCGAGTCTCGCGAATCCGTCCCGACGCGAACCTCTTACGCGAAAGTCGTACCGAATTACTCGAGATTCTGTGATATATGAGACGAGCAAGAGGAAAGGTTACGGATATTCGATGAGATACAAAATACGATACCCGATTCCATCTATAGTTTATCGAAGCCGAAGAAGAAAAGGAAAAGGATGCGTCGTAAACGACGTACAGAGATTTAACGTTCGCCGAGTTATTTTTAAGCCGATCTTGAACTCTCTTCCAGAGCAGAGGACTCTTTTGCGGCGGTAAGATGCTCTTTGGGGGCGAAGATTCGAGAATAAAGCGGAACGACTTTGGCTTTCCGCGGATGCTTTTAGTCGATGAGTTCGCTTCCCCATATCCCGTTTCGTTTTCCTCTCGTTTCGTACCACCACCGGCAGCATCGTCGTTCTGGCCTAACCCAGCTCGCTCATCCATATGTAACAGTCGCCTGGTATTAATGACAAGGGGAGAGAAGGAGAGAGAGAGAGAGAGAGCGGGAGGGACACGGTGAATTCTTTATGTCGCGGCATCTTTCCTTCCTCCTTCCTACTCGTCTTTCGCTTCCTTTCGCAGACTATTGCGGTTTTATCCTCGTCTTTTCATTATCTGATAAATATAATGGAATTGTTTATCCGCCTTTTGCCCAACGATTACGTCAGAACGTTCCAAACGTCGATTTCCATCGACGTTAGCCTTCCGGCTAACGACCATCGTGCATCGCTGCTCCTCGGATTTGTAAGCACGAGTAAAGAGATACGAAACATTTTTTATTTCGAAAGTCCATCAAGGCACATAGCCATCCCTTCGGAGACGGTCGCTGGACGATTGCCAGTGGCTCGATTCGACGTATACCCACCGTTTAATAGATACATAGTTGTATATGTACTCTCTGTCGTCCAGCATATCGTATAATCGATATTAAACGTGCCTTCGACGATCGTATCGTCGTGCCTCGTCCATATCGAGATAAGAGCGTGCGTATAGCCATTGTGGGCAGAGCGCACAACGGGTCGATCGTTAAAAAATTACCGACATCCGTTTATTGATTATTTTTCGTAGAACTCGAACCGCCTCTTTCCAGGTCAAGTGACGACTTAACGCACGATCGCAACAACGATGATCGATGTCGTCGATTACGACGATCGTTCCGATACGAGAGGACGCGTCCTGCCTCGTTCCTCTCTTCGAAGTCGACGCTAGTCTCCTTACCTCTCACCCGCTCTAAAACGCGCGTTTCAATTTCGCCGGTGTATTTTTAATAGCGTCGACACGACACTCTCGTTAATCGCGCGTTATCTGCCGCGAAGGATCGCCGCGAAGGATCGCCGCGAAGAAAAGAGGAGAACGCCGTGATAAATATTTCGATAAGGATCTAGCGTCCAATTTAGACCGCCCGGATCGCGTTCATCCATCATTTCGAAAGTACTAGCACGGAGTGGCACCGGTGCTTGACGAAAAGCGTGTCGAGCGGGCGCGTTTCTCTCTCAGCTTCCAACATTTCCTCGTAAAAGATCTAAAACGTTCTAAACTACGGTCGCGGAGACGAGCGACGCGAGAAACGGTTGAATACGAGATCGGCACCCTTTGTTATAGCCGTCGTAGACATATGTCAGAATTAGTCACAATGAACGGCGTACGTATAGAAAGCGAACGAGTCTTTCTCTCTCGCTCGCTCAGTAACCCAACCACTTTTTCCGTCGTCCGTAAGTACTTGATAAAGAGCCAGCAATCGGTTAACCTTTTTAAGCACTACACGATGACGGATACTCACCTGCAGCTCGGTGGCACTCCGAGGAGAGCGACAAAGAGATGAAAAGGTCGAGGAAGAGCGGTAGAAGGGATGAAAACGGACGTACGCCCGTTGTCCGTTTCAATGCTACCATCCGTCGACATCAGTTACGGTCTCTCGACTCTCGCGGTCTCCCTTTCAAGGAATTTCTTGTCAGCCTCGGATAATCTTACTACTCTTTTTATTTCGTTGTTCTCTTTTTCTCCCACCTCTTTCTCTTTACTCCTTCGTGCCAAAGAATCGACAGAATTCGAGACATTTTTTTACTTTTTGTTTTCTCTCTTTCCTTTACGCTTCTAATCGAATGATTTTTAACGCCCGTTTCATTCCGTGAACGCGCATAAGGCGGCATTAACGAGTAAGTAGGAACGATTCGATTCGTGCTCGTTGAAAATGGTCCCAGCGCGGCAGTTAGCCCGATGTAAATTGTCTCCTACTCCTCTCCCTTCGTCCTCTTCTCCGCGAACATCGGCCGTACGAATTACGCGTCGACGACGGAAGACCCTATATTCCGAGGCACCGAACCGAACGTTTCGTGCCCTGCGGCTTGGACGAAGAGTGAGAGAGAGAGAGAGAGAGAGAGAGAGAGAGAGAGTCAAGATTCGAACATGTGGCATCATTTGTTACGTGCAAAGTGGGCTTCCCCTTTGAGGCATGGCTTATCCAAGTCCGTTTAAATGCACCCACATACCCGGAAAGCCAAAGGCGTAAAGGAACGAGGAATCGTTGAACCGTGTAAACGCTTCGACGTCTCCTATCGACGGAAATCGAAAATAATCGATGGGAAAAGGGACAAATTCGCAGATGCGCGTCTCTTAGACGTACTCGCTCGCGTAAAGTACGCGCGATCGTTCGATAGGGAGACACTTTTCTCGACTTGGTGGAGAAAGAACTAAGTAGGATCCTAGCCGAGGATCCTACTGTTTCCAACGTGTACGAGCTTAACACCTTGGTAGGGTCCGACAGAATGATTTACATCCGAACGCAGCCGGTGACAGGTCGAGAGATAGGGTCGTCCAGGAAATATCTACCTTGAACGGCGAAAAACGTGCGTGGACTAGGCGAGAGGGTGAGCGGGGGTGGTACCCCATAGGGTTCCCACTTTCCGTGGACATATGGTCAGGCCGTGGCTCGGTCTCGTCGTAACAAAAAAGCGCTACAGAAAGTGCGACAGAAGTTGGGAGTGTCGGTGGGCGATATATCAGGGCTTAAACTGTCCCGTCGTACCAACCATGTCCTACCACCGACTCGTGCTCGGTAGCAACGTGCTTCTAGCGGAGCTCGACCGACCGAATGCTCACCGGCTTGCTTCGCTGCTTGGCTGGCTAGCTGGCTGGCTGGCTGGTGCGCGTATGGCATTGCGTTCGACAGGGGTCCTGGCATTAGTTAATAGGACTACCAGTGTATCGAGGACACACGCTAATACGTTAGAAGGAAGGGATATAACGTTAGGAACGGGACCGATCGACGTCTAACCGAATGCGGTTTCCAATCTGTTACGTTTTTACCGTCTAAGCCTAATACGCTTCGCGCCTGAAATGGTTCGGATAGATTATATCGGGAATTCGGCATCTTTTTTCTCTCTTTCCTCCTTTCTCTCTCTCTCTCTCTCTCTCTCTCTCTCTCTCTCTCTCTCTCTTTCTCCTAAAGAATCGCTCGTAACTACCTGCTGGCATAAATATCGACCGAGTGGCCTCTCCCTTCTCAAAGTCATTTGCGCGCGAAAGCCGAAACGAGAAGAAGCTTACCGTGGGAGTAACTCGACGGCAAAAGTACGTAAAGGCAAAGCTAATCAGAAGAGAGCGGGTCCACTCCGTCGCCAAGGGGAAAACTCGTTACACATTCAACGTGCCACCGAGATTATCATATCCCGGGTCCTTTGACGGCTGTGTATAGCGTATGGATGTATATGTATATACCTACGTGTACCTAGACTCGATCCTCGACGAAAGACTCTCGACGAAATATAAAACTTGAAGAATCTCGGCGCTTACGTCTCTACGACGATCGCTTCGGTTATATCGCGACGGTGACGGCTACGACGACGACGGCGACGGCGACGGCGACGGCGACGCCGACGGTGATGGCGACGACGACGACGGTTCCCGTCGTATCCTCGGCCGGCCAGCTCCTACCATCTCGAGAGCAAAACTTGCCCTCGACGCGCGATGAATAAAAATCGTTTGATGTATCGCTAGGTGCAAATTAATGCATAATCGTCAAACGTAATGAGCTGTCCTGACGATGACGCGAAGAGGCCGAGGTCGGTCCCGTAAAACGTTGTCTCGCTACCCGTCGAGTTTCCTCTCCTACCTTCTCGAAAGTTTGATTATTTTTATAACGACTTGGTACGTCGAGTGCGTCGACGGGAAAGTAACGCGTCGCGCGCTCTGAATTTCTTCCATCTTTCTTCCTTCGGACTTTCCGTGCTACCTTTCGCGTCCCTTTCGGGCCGGAGGGAGGAGGGGAAACGCTTTCATCCGGGCTTAACGTAAGTATCGTTCTAACGACGTTATGTAAATTCCTTACGTCAAATAATTATCAAGCAAGGTACAAAGTCACGAGCTAAGCGAAATATGTTTCTACAAAAGGTGGGCGCCTAAAAAACCGGTCCATCGAGAGCTCCTTCGCTTTCTAATATCTCCGCCAGTCATTAGTCAGAGGGATACACCTGCGTGCACGTACGTCAAAATAATGATCGCGGTGCGTACGTGTCCTTCGAATCGAAACGTCGATCAGGATTCATCGAAGCGTGAGAGGAGTAACTAGACGCGACCCGATGGAACTATGCCTCGCAGTAGATCGTAGCTTTTTCCACGGTGCTTACGCAACCCTTCCTACCGATCTCGGTGATGCTGGATCACGCGGTATCAATTAATTCCATCCATATATCTCGTCGCGACGCATGGAACGTATAGCACGCTCTCTCTCTCTCCCTCTCTCTCTCTCTCTCTCTCTCTCTCTCTCTATCTCTCTCTCTCCGTTTCTCCTTGTCGCGAGCCGACTCGTTTTCTCGGGGACCGGTCGTTCGACAAAACGACGACGGCCACGCTCGTTTTCTATCGCGGCACGTGGCCCGCTGCTAACAACAATAGCGCCAAGTGACTTCCCCGCATCATCATCAATCGCCATGGTCTCTCGCCCTTTCTGACGCACGCCCACCACCCTAGATCACCTCTGCCTAACTTTGAAATACCAAAGGCAAACAAGAGAGGAGCAATGCCAAAAAGCGTTCCTTCCCTTTTGCTCTCTTTCGATCTCTTTCTGCTCGCGAGAAAAACGTGCCTTGGGCGTGTCACTCTCACGCGCTTCTGGACCAAGCGAGCTTCCTCCTCTTATTTTATTGCTTCGGAAATTAATGAGATCGCCGAGCGATACGCCGGATACGCTCCGTCGCGAAAACGATCGGTACACGCGCTGACGTTATCGATACTTGGAACGTTTCTTTATCTCCTAAACGCATCCCTTTTCCGTGCATACGTCGAAACGAAACGAAACGAAACGAAACGAACGGGCGGCGATTCGACGAAAACTAGAGGTACATCTGGCGTGTTATGGTTGCCGCGAAAGTAATCGCCGAGGAATCCGTCGACCAACGGATAAAAACCACGATACTCGGGCTTGATGGATGAAGATCGATGTCGTGTACGCGGCAACGGCTTGCAAAAGCGAGCACACCCACCCTCACGACGGCGGCGACTCGCGCGCGCGCGCTCGACGTCGTTACACACCTCATATCCTTCCCTTCGACTTAATATCCTTCGACGCGCGAGAAAAGCCCCAAGGATGCGAGAGATGGTAAACGCGTCAGGTGCTTCTCGAGGCAGCAAAGCTTGTTACTCGAGTAGCTACTCTATCGGCCGCCTATTTCCTTTCCTTTCGTTTTATTTCGCTGTATTTTTTTATCATGCTTATTTATAAAACTCGTCGAGCCGTAAACGGAATGTTTACGAGCTATTCCTATCCATCGAGAAGAATTGGAATCCGAAAAGATCCAGCGGCTTAGGCCACGGCCGGACCTGTCAGAGAGCGATTATTGATGATACGCATTGATGGCCATCGAGAAAGAGCTGACCGCCGACTTTGCTTGGCTAACGCGAATATAATACCGGCTTCTTCGCCCTATCTTCATAAGGGCGGCCAACAATACAATTTTCATTCTCGGACGAAGGGTAAACGCTTCCGCTCGTTCGCTCTCTCTCTCTCTCTCTCTCTCTCCCTCCCTTCTTGACGTCGCCATCATTTTCCATACGAGTGGGATATTCATTTTGACGAGGCATCGTCGACATTTCCCTCTTCGACGTTATCGTTCTTTCGCGGACACATCGGAGGTAATGGCGTGTGCCCTTTCGAAAGCCCTCCGTCACGGACGATTTTGCCTCGCGGCGACATTATTTATCATTTTCCAGTGAAGTTTCTTCCAGCATGTTTTCTCCTTTCCGGTACCTCTCGTAGAAAGGCTAACGCATTTGCATAGTGTTCCTTTTCGTACATTTCATTTCTTCGGCTTCGTTCCTCGGCCTCTGTGATAACTCGTCTCCAGTTAGGATTATCCCGTATCGTTGGAAATAAGAATGAATAAGTAGGTGGAAGGAGAAACGCGAGCAAACAAAGCTGACGCTAGACACCGCACGTGTGTTTGCCGCTACCCGCGGTGCCCTGCGAGAGGTCCGTCAGGAACGAGATAGGACTCTTCCGCGAACCTTTTCTGCGGCACGGTATCTCTGACGCACGAAGAGCAGAGAGAGAGAGAGAGAGAGGGAGGGAGGGAGAGACTGACCCGTTGCGCAAATCCGTGAAGGGGAAGTCTCGCGATTCGGCATCCCGCCGAAGGGATCGCCCTTGCCACGTGACGTTAGTGTTTGCTGGGTACACAGAGCTCGGTGTTTGGTACACATAGTTCTGGAAGGCACAATGCTCGATGGGTTACCAAAACAGCGGCGCGACGCCAGCATAAGCGATATTTGTGTCAGCATAAAGGGTACCCTCTATAAAGCCACGTTAAAAGAACAACCTTTCAACTCTCTCTCTCTCTCTCCCTTCCTCTCTCTCTCTCTCTCTCTCTCTACTTCTCTCTTTTCTTTCACCCGCGTTCGTCGATTTTCGCGCAAATGTGAGAGCAGTCGAAAGGCAAGACTCGTTGAAGGAATTCAAATGCATACCGAGCAATCGGATTAATCTTCGAATATATACGCGGAGAGACGTCAAGAGTAAGAGCCGCTGCCGTGGGATTAATCGGCATAGATAGTCGTGTAGCGGAAGATTATGATGGCTCAACTAGAGTGCGTCAGCTCCCACGGAGATCCGACGGGAGACAACCCTTCGTACACGGTGAGCCCATTTGTATGCAACTTTGAAAACAGGTAACAATTTTTCCTTTTTAAAAGACGCTTATTATTTAAACTCGTCGTCGATCATTTAAAGTTTCTTTTCGTCGTCGACTTTGACGCGAAAAAGAGGCAGCTGAAAAAATTGGTCGATCATCGACCGCTACGCTAGCCAACAACATCCCGAACGAAGCAAGGATTTCGAGCTAAACGACCGTTGACTAATGTCGCCAAAGACGAAAACGCTTTGCAGCCGGTTCGTACGCCGACGACAGTCGCATTAGCCACAGGACGAGATTACAATGGACCCCTCTGTTTTTCACGCTCGATCGGGGCAACTCGAAGGGAGAGGTAACGCAGCAACCCCCTTGCTTTATCCTTCAGGAGCACCGTATTTGCCGGAGGAGATTTGTGAACTAGTCGCGAATCTACTTTCTACGTGTCAAAAATTTATCGACCACGCTTGGAGATAGCCTCGAAATATTTGCAACCTAGCCAAAGAGATTCTTTTTCTCTTCTCCAAGAAAATAAATAACTCTGATAGAGAGCCGGAGAAAGAGACGGGGGGAGGGGGAAGGGAGAAAGAGAGAGGGAAAGAGACTCTACGAGGCTGGTTTTACACCGTCGGTGTCACGCTAAATCTCCGATGCATTGTTCGCGCCCCTTCTCACCGCCACGATTTTCCATCGGCACCCCTCGGAAGCGCGTCACAGTCAAGCCAACCTCTCTACTCCCCGTTGGACTTTTCGAAACTCATTCCCCTCCGCGCCAGAAAGCATCGGGGGTGATCGCGGAACAAACGTATATATCCGTCGAATCGATTCTACGATAGTTACGCGCTTGGATCCGTTGCGCGCGGAAACAGCTAACTCCTTTTTTATACCACTCGAACGATCCTTTTCTATTCCGCTGATTTCTTGAAAATGCGATCATTTCAGGAAAATACGATCGCGAAAATTCCTCTCCCCGGTCCCGTTTATTTCGAACGGAAAGAATAAATACATAAATAATAACGCTCGCAGGCGATTCGCTCGATTAGCGAAGGCGATTAATAATTAAGATCTTTGGCGCGGGACCCTAAAAAGCCGCGGGCAGTCTCCTCCACCGTCGAGAACAGCGGGTAATGGCAATTTACGCGTCCCGCGGGACCAGATAACTTCATATCTGCTTGCTGATCATTCATTCTCTCAATGGCCATGATATTGCCAAATTGAATTAGATAAGCGAAGGCATGTATCTTGCGCGTACGTGCCTGGACGCAAAAGAATACGTCTCTCTCTCTCTCTCTCTCTCTCTCTCTCTCTCTCTCTCTCTCTTCTCTTCTATATGTGACGTCTCCTATATTATTCCCGATACTTTTCCGACGTCGTTCGCGAACGATTTTCCTTTCGCTCTAATTAACGAAGTTTAAGGGAGCTAATTACAGAGGCGAGCTTCGATCCGCTAACTTACGATCCGGCTAAACTAAACCATAACGGATAAAAGTAAGATAAGAAAAATTCGACACTCGGATAAACAACGCAAAGACGAAGTAGTTCTGTGCGCAGTCACGTTTATCGTTAGTGAATTCCATCGAGGCTCGTTGGCGGAGACGTGAGGGCGGGTAAACGGTGGTGTTTCGTTACCACTGATGGCGGATCGGTGCCACGTGGCCGAGATTAATGTGTTTTGATTTTTGGACTTTGTATTATAACCGTCGTAAGCCTACCCCGTCATCGCATACGAACGTTCTCGCACGGCATGGTGCCTCGTCCTGACGTACTCCACGTGGTGCTAGCTCGCGTTATTCTTCTCTCGTGAATCCTCTAGAATCCTCCTGGAAAATCGCATCGATCTTTCTGACACGCGACGGATATTTACCGTGGAAATATTTGAAAAAAAAAATGATGCGATTCCTTTCGCGAACAGCGAAAGTTTCCGAGTCGTAAGGGTTTAGAAGAAAGGAGAAAAGGACGGGTTGCTTGCTATACGCGTCGTTTCAATTTATCTCCCGTTTTTTAACGTTTCAATTTAATTAACGACACTCGAGCGAGCTAACGTCGGTCGCATGGACGATGGGAGTGGGAGACGACCCGATTAATTCCTTTGTCGCCTATCCGCCGTTGAAATAACAAACCTCTTCGACGGACGGGAGTCGAGAGGATACAAGGACGATAAAATCACGAGGGTTCACGGGATAAAAAGGCGGCTCGAGGAGGATGAGGAACGAGGAGGGTGGCGACGGGCAGAGAGGAAACGATGATCGAGAATGGAAGAGTGGAGTAGGGACGGTTTGTGGACCTCCGACACTCTCTCCCCCGCCTTCATTTTCCAGGTTCGCGAAAGCCGACGGAGAGAGGAATAGCAATTAAAAGTATCTGGTACAATCTTCGTTAAACTTCTTCTTCCTCGGTCCTCGTCGGTGGCGGAGAGACTGGCGTTATTAAAAGGTGCACTCGGAGATGCGAAGGACGATCTCGCGCGGTCGAAACTATCGAAACTATCGAAGATTTACAATCTTCGTTACTTCCTCTCTTCGCTCGTTTTGACCTTTTCTATCGGAGAAATTTCTTAAATATATATATTTTTCCTTCTCGCAGGACAAAACGCAGAAAAGAATCTAATAACGCGAAGAGGAGATCCAGTTTCGCCATTATTCCGTCGACTCTCGAAATACGGGAGTGAGAGCCTTGGATGAGGACGAAAAGGAGGATAAGAGGAGAAAGAGGATGAGGGAAGTAGAAGGTCTGTAGTCTCCTGTCGGGAGCAAAACGTCACGAAGGAAGCCCCGGTTTATCGAGAATTTTGAGAATGGTAATGTAGAGGGTAAGAGAGCCGAATTCGCAGACGGAGGAAAGAGGAAGGCGCAGAGTCGTGGGAAGAGGAAAGGGAAGAAGCGGAAAGGTAAGAAAGGGAGAACTTCTCCGGGTCTCTCCAAGTAATCCTGCTGCCGGTAGAGGAGAGGGAAGAAGGTAGGAGAATATAGGATGAAAATACCTGGAGTTAGAGAGGTCTTACTCGACTCACCCTCGCGCTTTCTCTCTCTCTCTCTCGCTCTCTCGTCACCATCTCCGACCAGGCTTTCTCGTACCGCACAGCACACGCCAGTTGGTCCCAAATAAGACAAAAGTCATCATATAATTCCACGGCTAATACTCGGCTCGCATTAATTTCTCGCGAGCTTTGCCCAACTTCTTTTCGAATTTCTTTCGAGGAAAAGTTGTATCAACGAATACCACCTTCTAACGTTTCTGACTTTAACTTGTACGCAAAGAAACCACTCGATAGGAGGGAAAACTTTGACTAACTGTGGAAAATTACCAACGATAGGATTACTCGAACGATTACGCGAGATATTCAATTGCGTCGCAGTTGTCGAGAACGGCTTCCACATTTACGATTGACAATCGTAAGGCACATGATGCGGCTCGATTATTCTAATTCTAATCTAATTTCTAATGGATCGCATCTCTTTTATCGTTGTTCGTTGTTCGCTCTTCTTTGTTCGTTGTTCGCTCTTCTTTGTTCGTTGTTCGCTGCTCTTTGTTGTTTCTTGTTTATTGTTCGTTGCATAATAAAATTTTAAGGGCGTTTTTCGCTATATAAATATACGCATTTAACCTATATATATATATATATATATATATATATATATATATATATCTACATCTATAAACGCATCGTAAAATAAGCTATAGAAATTATCCTACGATAATTATATATATATATATATATATATATATATATATATATTATATATCTCTAAAGAAGGAACGTTAACCTAATCGTAAAATTATCATAAATTAATCTTAATACGTAAAAGCCGAAAAGAGAAACTTACGTCTTACGTGTATTCCCTCCGACGGTCGGATCGTCTTTGACCGCGGACTTTCCAATGTAATACCACGAATGACTTTGAAGAAACTAACAAAGTCAAATACAAAGATCGAACGTGTTCTAAGTTGTTATCAAAACGGAACAATAAAGATCAACAATCGAAACAATATCATTACATTCCGGTAACATAACAATATTATCTTGTTTACAAAGAAGCGGTATAGACGAACAAAGAGAGACAGAGAGAAAGAGAGAGGGAGAGTGAGAGAGAAAAAGAGAGAAGTGGAAAGCCGGCAAGCGAGAGAAAAAAAAGAAATGAAAAAACGAATGTCGATGAAAAGGCGAGGTTTGACTCGACGGTGCTCTCTTCTCGAAGAGGAGGAGTAGAAGAAGAAGGAGGAGGAGGAGGAGGAGGAGGAGGAGGAGGAGAGGGTGCTTCGAGAGCACGACGAAGAATTCCGTCACGATCTCGTCCACGTTCGCTTTGTCCTCGGCTTTGATTTCTTCTCTTCTTGTTCCTCCTCTGCCTACGAACAAGAAGAGAGTAAAGAAGAGAGCGAGAGAGAGAAAGTCCACGGAGAGATGCAGACAAAGAGCGGAGGGAGGAGAAAGAGAGTGAGAGGGTTCGAGAGAGAGAGAGAGAGGGTTCGCTCGGTTCAGTACCGGGAGAGTGAGCGATATTTACATGCGATTTGCATACTAGTTGATCCCTATTGCTTCCATCTCCAACGAGCCAGCAGGGGCGGCAGACCTACGCCCGAACCCTCCGTCACGGTTCGTCCTCTTCCTCTTCCTCTTCCTCTCGTTTCGCGATTCTACGAGTATCTATATCTCGCGTTCTCTCTCTTTCTCTCTCTCTCTCTCTCTCTCTCTCTCTCTGCATCTCTTTCCGAGTAGTCTCCGAGTACACCACGTACATTTCGCGCGCTTCTGGCAGAAACGCGTAAGCGAACCCCTTAACTACTAAAGCGAATCCGAGAGAGCGAGCTTCGACGTTCTTCGAATCCTCCTGCTCGTTATCGTGACCCTTAACGAAGTGTCCTGTAGATCCCTCTGCTTCTCCTACTCTCACGTAACTATCGCCGTGTGCGAGTACACGCGTCGACGGCGCATCGTCGACGCATCGTCGCTATATGCTTCGGAGGATTCGAGGGAAAGAAAAAGGAAAAGAAAAAACATCGAAGAGATAACGCGACGACAATACTGCACTCTATAGATATGCCAGAAGAAACACGGCTAAAGCTTTCGGATTTCGGTAACAGGCTTCGCGGATTTAACAGAGTTGGCAGACCAACGTAATCGGGTCATACAAATGTAGCCGGCTAATTGCAGATAGGCGGACCGGATTGTCTTACACGTTAAAGACACCGTGGAAAGGTAAGGCGCCAGAGGATATTTTGGTACTTGATGGACGGAAAGAGAGGACAGAACGGAGTTTCCTATCTTGGGAACCGAATGGATAAGGGTAAATTAGTCGGAATAATCAAGGTAACAGCGAAGAAAGAGGAGGAGGAGAGAGTGAGAGAGTTTCTTTTCCATGGAGCAAAATCCCGACTACGAGTGTTATGCAAACGAAGATGTAAAATAGCCGAGCATACAGGTTTATATAAATATCGAAAGGAAGTCGTCGTCGAAGCGACGAAAGGAGTGGGTGGGAAAGTTTGAAGGAAACCGCGCGTGTCCTGGTCCATCCATTCTCGGATGGCTACCGAGAGAAGAGCCGATTGATATCTGAGCCTCGTGCCACGGCGTCTAATTAACTCCGTGACTGGCTGACCCCACATGACCCGTGGCTCGTTGCATGCTCGTACGGTGCGCTCGTGTGCACAGCCGCACACGTGAACTTTTCTCCCTCTTTCTCTCTCTCTCTCTCTCTCTTTCTCTGCCTTCGTGCCTCAACCGTACACACGTGTTGCATTGGCTCGCACACCTAACGGATCGCTCTCTTTCATCGCGAATAGAGACATCATCGTACCGCCGAGCCGTTCCCCGCGCGTTAACCTTAACGCTGCTGCTTCCTTAAGGACGAGCCTTTCTCGTCACCTCGAGCATCACGCTCTTACGATACTCCTTTCGTTTTTGACGCGAGCCATCGTTTCGTTATTTTTTCCCGCTGACAAATCTCAGAGCCGTAACTTTCAGCCGCGCGAAAAATAATCGATCCGATTGAATTCGTAATCGGTACGTTCTCTCTGCCTTTTTCTCCTTCTTTCGGTGTATCGTTAATTAAAACGAACGAACGGGTTAATTTTATGCGGGTGGCGAGTCCCGCTCGGTATGCACGGCTTTCCCATTACGGCAATGGCTCCTTCTCCCCTTTTAGTCGGCACGCTCGTCGTCCGTTGCTGTCACAAACGATCATGCTCTCCAATCGTGTTATCGTCTTGTCGGCGATTCGTTCTACTTCAAAATCTAAAAGTAGAAATGTATCGTACAAATACAACAAACGATAAAGGGAAAAGCAATGGGAAGGTAACGAGTTCTTTAAAAATGCGTTCGCGATCTAACCGCATGTCCGTATAAAAATGTTCCAACGTGGGTGGAGAGAGAGAGAGAGAGAGAGAGAGAGAGCAATTGGAAAATTTTGAAAGCGCTACGTGACGAGGAGAACGGTGGTAGCTCCAGGGTGAAACCAGCGTGGTACGCAGGGTGTGGCGCGTGAGAGCTAGCTCACCTGAAACAACACAACGTTTTCAGATCGCTGATCCCATAAGCGTCCACGTTTGATCCCTCCGTTCGTTGTTTTGCGAGCGCATTCGCTGCTTGCCTTCCGGTTAATTCGCGAAAAACTACACCGACGTACTTGGACTCGGCGAGGATCCTCGCGCTGTATCAACCAATACTGACCGTGTTACCGGACGAAACAATAGAGAAAGTAAACGTTCTTCTCAAAAGCAAAGTTTCTTCTCTGTACCGGTAAAGTATCCCTGGTACAGGTAAAGTTTCGATCCCAAATACTCGTCCCACGAGCGGTGCGAAAAAATCCCTGAGAGAAGGTGCGAGAGAAGGGTGAGAGCGCGACCGTAGGGCGAGGGCTAGCGAGTCGCGTACAATGCTGGAGATATATCGTGGCATAATATGCAAAGCGGATCGGCCGTACCCGGCGGGGGGTGAAAGCAGGAGCCAAGGGGTGATTAGCGGGACAAAAGCCGACGCCGCTACAAGTGGAACCAAATTGGTAGAAAATTGATAATCAACCGCCAATATCAACCTCCATCGGGAGGCATGGCTCGGTGTACGTTCGGCCAGAAGCGAGAGAAGTCGGAGGGTAAAAAAGCGCGTATAACGGGGGAAGGGAGAACAAAACACGCGCGCGCGCGCGCGCGTTCGTCCCTTCGCCCTGCGCCGCTCGTTTTACAAGAGGAAAAGCATTTATCCCTTTCGATCGGCAGGATGTAAAAATGAGAAGAGAGAAGGCAGAGCAAAAAAATGGAAAACGTTATGGTTGAAAGAACGTCGGCTGGGTGTATCCGAATGGGTAGGTATCGGGGTGTCGCATCTATCCGAAAAGTTCATCCTTCGAAAGGGCTCCACTAAAAGAGTTTTCTCTAGAATGCGCGAGCTAAGTTCAGAAACGACGTGGCAAGTGTGTAATCGAAAGAATCGTAGAGCACTTTTCTCATGCAAATACGGCCCGACGCTGCTCGCAGGGAGATACGAGTAACTTTTTCTTTGGTCTGCTTAAAACTTCAAACTTAGGTCCCTTTTAAATTTAAATGCTTTCTCCTCCCCCACCGCCCTTCCATGGCTGACTCCATGTGTTCCGCTTCTTCGGGGTGACTCGCCGAGGTGAACCGGATCGACGACGAAGAATAGCGGAAAATAATAAAGCGACTCCGCTGACAAATTGACGGCTGAACTTTCGAACGGGAGATGCGCAACGTATTCTCCTCTCTCCTTCTTATCTTCTAACGGGAAGCGATACGAACGTCTACGCGTTACGTGCGCGCCGACGAGGAAAAAGGAAGAAGATAGCGAAAAGTAAAGAGAAAGAAACGCGCGAGTGTCCGATTCCGTGCGAGTGCCGTTCGATCGAACGTCACGGGGAGTTATTAAAATGTAAATATAAATCGGCAGGCCGCGTGTAAGCCAACGTGTCCCGTTAAGCCGCGATGCCGCGCCGTTCGCTGAACCGTAGTCTCGAATATGCACGAAAGTGCGAGGACGTTCGGAAACGCAGCATCGATAAAAATCCAATCGAATTTCTTTTTCGAAATCGCTTAAGTACATCTCAGGAACAAGCGCGTTTTCATGATAATAACGTGATATAAAACCGAGAGAAAGGGAAAGAGCCGCGCGACGGTATTTTTCTCGGCTCGTTGAGATCAAGAGTCAAAGGGATCCAACGACGATCGTAATAATCGAAAAGACGTTCGGGATCGTCTTCGACGAAGCTGTTGGAAATAAAAATTTCTCGACATTCTGCTTCTGTTTTTTACGAGGAGCCTCATAAATTTATGCTCAGGGATCGAACTCACCCTGCGAGTGCGCCTTACTCTCCCCGTACCACGTACCGTGTTCCGCGTCGCAGATTTATGGACTTATAGATTCTTCCTGCTTCCTGCGACTTTCTCCGGATTCCACGAGGAGCTGGAATACATATAATCCTGAACAGCAGACAACTCTCTTTCTCGTGCTCTTTCGCGATATTTCTCCTCCGAGTGTCGTCGTTTTTGCTTTCGAATTACTATGCGGAAAACAGAAAGAAGTGGAATCTGCTTGGACCAGATAAATTTTATAAAAGAAGAGAGTACGAAAAGTCGGCGTGATCGGAAAGGAGACAGATACATCCGTTAAGAGCAAGCTCTCGCAGGATATGACAGTAATCGCAAACGGTTCCTTCCACGACTGCGATTTCATTCTTCGACTCTTCCTTCTCAATCTTCCCCCGTCTTCGCTCTTCGGCAAGGGGTCTTTTCCTTCTTCTGCTCTCCTCTCTCTCTCTCGCTCTCTCTCTCTCTCTCTCTCTCTCTCTCTTTCTCTCTGTCGTTCACTCTGCGCGCCAGCGGCCGCGATAGCTCATAAATATTCAATGGCCACGCGGCCAAGATAAACTAATTAAAACTTAGATCTCGGTAGTCACTTTAGATTTTTACTTACACAAGAAGCATTTCAGCGACGGCTGCCCGCCACGAAAAAAGAGAGGAAAAAGATGGAGGGAGCGAGAAAAAAAGAGAAAGAAGGAGAAAAAAAAAGAAAAGTCCATACTGCCAACCGCGAATCCGATTGGACTCTTCCCCTCGCACCAAAAGATTCGCGACCGGGGTTTCGAAGCAAAAGAAGACGCAAAGAAGAAAGCTTTACTCTGTACTTCTCATTAAGGAAACCACGTTTTCTTTCCTCTCGTCCTTCTTTTGTTCCGGACCCAAGGCCCTTCCCTTCGTCGTCGTCGTCGTCGTCGTCGCGAAATCAGTATCCTTTTTCTCTTCGAGCTTCGAGCGCATCCTCGAACCATAACGGGTGTCCTCGAATCAAACGTATCGAATCTCGTAGCTATGTATGTACTTTAGGAGGAGCGACGGATCTCGGTAACATTCTTCCGCGAAGGAGAACAAAATCTCCGTCCTCTCGTTGGCAAGATTGTCGAGAGTCACAATTCGTTCGCCCTTTTCCTCGTCCCCCGTATTTTAATTCGTCGTTCGTGTTTTCGCGTACTCTCCTCCTCGCCTTTCTCTCTTTCTCTCTCTCACGACTTTCGTCTGGCAACTTACTTTTTTTCCTCCGTACCCTAGGCCAGGTTTACTTAAGATATTAAAGCACCCACCCTCTTTCCTCCTTCCCTCTTTTCTCGGAATCGTACTCTTCCTCTTTTCTTTCTTCGACTCCTTCCAAGGCAAAACTCTCCGGGGAATTCGGTGCAGCTATGCCTTAATTTGTAAGCGGATTTTTGCACTAATCAGCGAATTTAAGGAAGCAAACGGGGGTGAGGGAGCACGTAACCGCTCAAAGACGAGAGAGGTGTGGCCGAGGAAGAAGAAAGTCATTTGAATTTATTTTAATTATACTAACGAACAAGGTACTGGAAGGAAGGCCTAACGAATTATTTGCTCGAATATGATTGCGCGGAATTTCTAACGAACGTTCGGCCGATCTTACTTGTCGTCGTAAGTTGTCTCAATTCGTAACCATTAAGATGGTCGATTTTTCGCGTATGGGGCAAGGCAACAAAAGGGTCGCAGGATGACGAATAGATCGTCCGAGATTTCGTCTGGATCTCTCGCAGGAGACTAGCGTGACCATCGAATTCACGCCTACGACGTGGCCCCGAGGGTGCATCGTTGGCTTCGTTGCTCCGATCCCGCGAGTCGTCGAAAATCCCAAAAATCTCTCTCTCTCTCTCTCTCTCTCTCTCTCTCTCTCTCCTACCTATCCCGAACTACTTGGCTCTGGCGTAAAAGCCGAAAGCGATCGAGGGGGAAAGAGATCCGCCGAAACGGCGACGATAGTTCGCGAGCATCGATCAGCACGTTTCGTTTACGCCGCGTGCAAAGTCGTTATCGTCTTTCGCGATCTGGGAGGAGGAGGCCACCTCCCCCCGGCCCCGTCGTGACCGCAAGCAGCAAAGTGGCAGAGCGACTGCGGAGGGAACCGAATGCCGTTCCGTGGCACGCGGAACACGGAACATCCGTTTTAGTAATGAGCTTACTTTAAGGCCGCGCACACAGCCCAGTCACCCCTCACGGCCACCTTTAGCTCGCGCGTGGGATCCGTACGCGCGATGGAGATCGGTAATTAATCATTTAGGAAGCCTCGGAGTGCCGGGGCTAGGCCCTTCGCTCTTCGCCCTTCGCTCTTCGCCCTTCGCCCTTAGCCCTTCGCCCTTTACGCAAGCATACGAAAGGCGTACGTGCGCGCGGGCGCACCTCCGTGTGTTTATACACATATATATGCGCGTAGAACGCTCGGCCGAGGAAACGCCAAATGGCCAACCGGGACTGAGATTGGCCCCGGCCACGAACGCGCTGTTCCGGCTTACTTGGAACTGGGGCTTCCTTTACATACGTACCACCTTCCTCGCACCGGCGTAGGATCGAGGGACGCCCTACGAGGGTCTCTCCGTTGCTCCAAAATAAATTCCTCGAACGGACTCGAGATAAACTTTTCGCGATCTCCCTGCGGTCCCCCTCGATATATTTCTAAAAGAGATATTTCCGATCGGAAAGATGTAGATGTTCGACCTATCGGATCTATATATGCCTCGCTCGATCGCACGGTGCCGAAATCTGCGAGAAGGAAGAAGGAAGAAGGAAGGATCGGAGATGAGAATTTGATCGGAGATAGAAAGGGACGTTTGAAGGAAAAAGAAAACTTTACTACTTACGACGTTGAAAGCGGACTGCGTAATACGAAAGTACGTACGTAAACCGTGTATCCTACGTATGTTCTACTCGTTATCACGATCTCGACCCCGTTTGATATAACAGTCACTGTGACGACTATCGTCTTCCGACACGCAAGGCCGCTGCGGGGTTTTACACAACCGCAAGGACCTCTATGAAATTGTTACAATAGGCGAGGTAACTAATGGCGATGGCGATAACGACGATTGGTAAGTGCCAGCGTCAAGCGTAAAAACGTTAGAGTCGGAAAAGGAAAAATCGATCGGTGGCCACGACGACGGCGACGGCGACGACGACGACGACGACGAAGGAAAAGAAAAAAGAAAATTCGTTGCGAATAAAGGCTCGCAAAGTCGCTTTTAAATGGCAAAAGGATTAAGGAAGAGGACAGGAGGGCAAGATGATTTTGCGAAAGAGCGGAGAAAAAGGACGAGGGGAAGGACGAGGTTTGGACGTCGAGGAGGACAGGATCCATAAACGTCGAGCTTCCGATCCAGAACAGTTAGGAGGTGCTAACGAGTGTTCCCTCGTGCTCGAGCGATCCTTCGAATCCGAACGTTGTCCCTGGGGCTGCCATTACCGTTGCTTTCTCCGTCTCCGCCATTATCCGCTACGAGTACACCCTCGCTCTCTCGCGACCCACCCCCGATTCGGGGCCACCCCGGAATCACGACCCTCCTCGTTAACCTCGAAACGATCCTTTCGTGGCTTTCCCGCTCTCTCTCTCTCTCTCTCTCTCTCTCTCTCTCTCTCTCCCTCGCTTCCATTTTTTCTCTTTGCTCCTCCCTCTCCCCCATCCTCCTTTGGTCTTGTCGACACGTTCGTCGCGCAAATAAAAGATACACAAACGTTTTCTTCTACCAGTAGACGCTTCGTTTTCTCTACAAATTCCTTCTTTTGCAAATTCACGCTGTGCTGCGGGCAAGATTAAATCTACGACCTTCTTTTCCCGAAGAAAAGAAATCGGAAAAGTTCGGTAGCGGAACGAAACGTAGCGCGGAAACATAATTTTATAATAACCATAATTAGATTTTCTAATTGGCGCACGGCCGAGACGGCGTAAAAGCGTTTCCCACAGCGCTCATAAAAAATGCGTGCGCGCGAAGCTATCGGTAAATATAGAGTAAATTGCTTGGACTTTGCGATGCAATTCTAGCACGTACGCCAAGCCCTCCTAATAGCTGACCATCGAATTCGGAAAATTATGAAATTGTTCTTTTCCGTTTGTCTTTTCTCGACGGCGCTCGACGAGAAAAAGCACTTTTTCCTTTCCAAAGATGACTTTGCGCTAAACGCACCAACGAGATATGCCGACGATTTTACAAGGCTCCATCTCTCCATCGAGTTTCCCACTTGCAAAAACAAACCGGTCTTGTTTTCACGCGGTGATCGGTCCACCGTGAATCGCCGCATCGCCAACCAACCCCCGCTAACGTACCTCGTGTTTTTGTAAGTAGAGAAACAACAGTTTCGTCCTACTCGTACGAGCTCGAACATTATTTTACCGTATTGGAGCAAAAATACGTGTTCCATCCAGAACGAAAAATACCTTTCGAAAAGTGCATTTTTCCTAACGACATTTAATAACGTTTCGAGAAATGCGAGAAAAACAAATCGTCCGATCGTCCGAAGAAAAAGGAAAATAGAAAGAAGAAGCACCGGGGATTGCTCGTAAATCAGTGCCGGCGCGAAATAACTGGCAAAACTGGCGATAAATCAGGGATCTCCGCGGGGAAACCGAATTAGGAAATTGGCTGCTTAAAAAGCGCCGTTGACGTTAATCCTAGCCAAAGAGAGACGACAAACCGTTAAGACCGTCCACGTAAATTTCTCCGGTTTATTTTGCCGGCAGTGTTTATTATCTAAAAAGATTCCATTTCGAGCAGTAACTAGAGAGACTCTAGGAATTCTATACTAATGTCTGTTACTGTTAGCACAAATCACTCGTCTCAAGTACCTACTCTTTCCCGACGCGAAGGCAGTAGATACGCCTCGATAGAAAGAAAATTCCCTCGATTTCGTCTTCGATCGACGAACCTCTCGATCGTGAACTGCCTGGAATAAAAGCGGAATAAAATCAACGTAACTCAATCGGGCTTGTCTTTCGAGATCGACCTTCCTGCCTTCGACGCTGATAAATGTTCGAGTACCTGTGTACGAAGGGCTCGTTCTTTTAATTCCTCCCGTACTCGATCGGAGAGGCAATAAAAACTCGAGGGAGAGGGAAGAGAGAGAGAGAGAGAGAGAGAACAGGATCGAGCTTTGATATTTCGACGCGAAGTCTCGGGACGCGAAGCGAAGCGAAATCGATGGACTCGAACGTACGCGGAACCAAACTATAGGCGGAAAACGCAAGCGGATAAACGAGCCGACCGACGGACGGTCCCTTCCGGAATATGAAATGACGCGTTAATGAGTTTTGTCCTGCGGCGTTCGGTCCTAAACGCACGGGCGAGCGAACCGTGGAAAGGACGCGAAGCAGGAGCGCGTTTCTCCATTGGAATATTGTCCAACGATTGATCGATCGACGGAACTGAATCGACGGAGCGATCGCGCCGAATCTATTCTCAACGAGAGAGAGAGAGAGAGAGAGAGAGAGAGAGAGAGAGAGAGACACGTTCCGGATCGATGCATCGATCGTCCAATTAATTACGTAGTTCCATGCTGATATTGCGCTCGTAATCTGTTTGCGAAATAACGTCGGAAGACGAACAACAAACCGGAAGAACCGATCGTCGCGTCCTTTTTACTTTTTCCATTCTCGTCAGCCGTATCGTCGCAATATTTTCCTAGATTTTTCAAAATCTACGACTTCGAGAGAACGAGCACCTGCCGTGCAAGTGGGGCCGCGTGCATCGCGAAGCAAGTGTACGCTAAGAATACTCTCTAAGGGGGTGCGTGCAAAGAGCCGCGGCTACGGTTATTACACGCGTCACGCGGAGTACCACGGTCACGCATCCCCTTCCTTTCGAACGAACCCTCCGACCGAAGCAACCTAAGAGAGAGAGAGAGAGAGGGGGGGGGGAAGGAAAGGAGGCGTAAAAGAGAAAGAGGAGGGAAGTAGCTTATCGGCACCCTTTATCTTGTCAGGCCAGAACGCGGCCTATTATGCCACTTACGGCGTAGCTTACACGCTTCGTGCCGAAGACACAAACCACCTTACGACTACTCGAGTTTACGCCCGGAACAGCCTGCAGGAGAGAAAGACGTTGCTCGGCACCTGCGATCGACCGATAAAATCCTCCTCGTTCTCTTTTTTCTTTTACTTCTTTTTCATCCGAATTTACTCTCGCTTCCTGGAGGAAAAAGTAGAAAAAACAAGGAGCGAGCTTCTTTGATAGCGACTGACGTTTCCAAGGAAGAAAAATGAAGGCAAAGGACGAATAAGGGATGAAGAAGAGGGAGTCGAGCCAGTAACAGCGGCAGCGGCAGCGGCAGCGGCAGCGGCAGCGGCAGCGGCAGCAGCGTTCTTTCGAATTCCGCGAGACAGAAGTAGGGAGCGGAGAAGAAGATGGTCGCTCCGCCGCAAGAGCTACGCGAGAAAAGGAGAGAGAGCCGATATAGAGCGGACGATATAGAGCGGACGATATAGTCTAGCCTTGATATAATGCCGAACGAAGGAGTTTCCTCGTCAACATAGCCAACGCGTAGTCTCGCAGCGTCTTGAGGGGGCGGAACGAAGAGAAGAACCGCCGCCGTTATCAACTCGGCCGACGATTGGCCGAGCCCCGAGGAGCTTTTCACGGAGGGCCAATGGCGCACTGGTCTCCGGTTTTCAAGGAATCTGCCCCCGAAATCCTGGGTGTGAGCGAGAGGATCTCTTCTCTCGAACGGCGAACGCTTCCTCCGACTTTCCCTCTGTGCGCGTACGTGTCCCTCCGACACAAGTGTGGGAACATACATCAAACCGTCCCCGCTTGGCCACTACTGGTCAGTCCTATTCGAAGACGACTGTCCCTCTCCTCTTTTTCTCTCTTCTCTTTTCTTTCCTTTCCCTTCCTTTTCCTTTCTTTCCCTCTCTTTTCTTCCTCCTAGCGCTCCTAGCGTCCAGTCAGGAAGAAGGCGCACAATGCCGCCACATGCGTATCTACATAGTACTTTGCCGTTTTCTCCGTTTTCTTCTCGACTTTCCGAAGACCGAGACAAGTATTCTCTCTTCTTTCAGACGTTAATCCCCGTCTCTCTTTTCCCGAAGAAGAGTTATCTCCGAAGCGAATCCCGATACGCGCAGGGAGACTTTCCGCTTTTCTCCACTCGAAAGAAGAATTTATGAGGGAACTGCCGCTGACGCGTTAGACGCGAGACGATGTTAAGGAGAGATCCTTTAAGATCGCCATCTCACCTTCCACCTCCCTACCTTTTTTCTTTCTCTTTCTCCTTCTCTTCCTTTTTCCCCCCGAAGGTATGGCGTCCTGCCCCTCCGACATAGCGTCTTAGACGTCGACGGCATATAGACTTGGACGACGCCAAGGAGAAGGGCGATAAATTCTTGCGCTTCCACGATCGCTCAACGAGCGGGAATGAGTTGGATGGAGTCTCGGCAAGTCGAAGCCGAGTCGAAGCTGAGAATATTGTAAATAAGCGATGTAAAGAGGAGAGGAAAGAAAACGGTAGGGCAAGAGGAAACGGGCTCGAGGTATTGATAAGATTATCATAAAAGCGGCGTTAAATGGCCTCGCAGACTGGCGTACCGGATCGCGATCGCGGGCAAAACGGCCGAATAAACGCGTTTACTTTGTGCTATAAAAGCGGCGTGCTTTGCCTGTCGGCGTTAAAACGTGTACGTAGTCGCGCGTGACTGTGCGCGCGCCCTATACCCTCCATACATATCCTATGTCTCTATCCTATCGTACGCCCTCGTCCCTCTGCACGGGAGGAAGGAAGGAAGGAACGGGAGCATCGAAGCACCGCCGGCGCGCTTTACGGTAAAAGCCCTCTCTCTTTGAGGGATCCGTTTATTGGTTGCTAAACATCGATATATTGCTTTGGAGATTGCGCAAAAAGTAGCGGCGCGCGTTGTCCTCCGCATATTATATGGGTTTCTCTCTCGTTCCTCTCGTCTCTGCGCTAAACTCTCGCACAAACGCGCTCGAGCGTGTACGCGTCGAGTAGACGCGCCAGACGCGCACGACGCCGACTACTTACCCGCGAGATACCGACTAACGCTTTCTGAGCTTTTGAAAGCACCGCCGGCATTCGTGAGCCGAATAAATGCCGAATAAATGCCGAATAAATGCCGTATAAATGCCGTATAAATGCCGTATAAATGCCGAATAAATGCCGAATAAATGCCGAATAAATGCCACTCTTCCGAGGAAACGAACTCTCGCGCTTCTCGAAAATTCTTTTAAAGTATCCCCCTTCCTTTCTTTTCTTAGAAGAAGATCTTATAACTCCGATCTCACGATTCCAGCTTACACGTTTTAAGATATTCCGTACGTGTAACCGAACTCGAAGACGATCTCGACTCGATCTCCCCGCCGACGTCACAAATGAAACTTTGTCTTCGATAACGTTCGATATCTCGTCCCCGTTCTTTCTTCTAGTTATTCGTAACTAAGAGGAAAGCCCGAGGACGAACGTACCCGATGTTGGAGGAAGAGCGTTCGCGGTGCCGTTAACGTTAACGACCCCCGAAATTTACATGAAATTGCTTATTAAATTACTAACTTTTTCGCGATGATTTAACGGTAGGTAGGCCATTTGTCTCCTCGCCTTTTATTTCCTCCATCGCGTTAATGAAAGTGCTTTGCGGTTAGGCTTTACGTCTCCCGCGTTGCAACAACTTTTCGCATAATTCTTCGCTCCGAAGGATACTCTCGGAGTTTCCCATTTCTATTACATCGACGTTAAATCCTTTGGTTACTTGACGAGTAAAGTAGCAAGTAGCGGATATCGATGAGAACGGGAAAGCTTTCTTCCTGGGTTAGCGTGCTAACGTTCGACTAACGCCCGCTGCGTGGGCTACAAGTGTTTCGCAAACCGCAATCCGTCGCTGACGTTTCGAATTAAACTCTCCGGCTAGCGGCCCAACAGCTGACGCGTACATGAAGGATAGACGAAATGACGCGATCCTACGATCTCGAGGAGCGAGAGGCGGGGAAAATCAAAACGAACGTACTTTGGAAGGGAAGTCGAACTTTGATGTCTGCCTGAAAGAGAGAGAGAGAGGCTGGCGCTCGCGCGAGCCTGCGTCTGCCACCCCTTAAATCCCGAAGACTGCAAGCTGCGAAGACCGAAAAAGGGTTCTTACGGTCTTCGTTTCCAGTTTCAGATAAGCCGATATGCATTCATTATAATAAGAAATGGAAGGCGCCAAGTGAAAAGTTTTCAACGCGGCCCCGGCTTATCAACTTGGTCTGAATTTTATATTATTTAAGGGAACTTTGCCACCCTCCGGCTCTTTTACCTTCGTAAACGTACTTTTTCCTCTCTTTCTCTCCTCTCCGAGCGATACCGCTTATGGAAAAGTGCGAAAGGTGTAGAAAGTTAGCGCACGACTTTCTTCTTCTTCTTCTTCTTCTTCTTTCGATCGCAAGAATCAAGACGTACGGATCTTCAAAGTATTACTCGCGCTCTTCGCTCTTCATTGCATAGATCGCTATAATTTCGAGCTCTCCTTTCGATCGTGCGTTCATGCGCAAAGAACGGTGCAACTTTGCTCGTTGTTATTTAATATTTTAAGCGATACGAGTTTTACGAGCCGATTCTCCTCGACTTTCGACTTTTCGCTATATACACGCATGTACGGATGTTGCCTATCGTCGGAGTCGCGCCGGTTAGTTCGGACGTCGGTTGGTTAGATGGCGCTGAGCGTCTCAATTTTCAACCGTCCCTCTAAAGTTCTTTACCGTTATGATCGCGTTACCCTTATGGTCATATACCGAGATATCGCTGAGAAAGCATTTATTACGATCTCCGTGCCTACGATATATTAATAAAAGATATATCCCTATTCCCATGAGACCGTTGATCCATAGAATTATGCTTTTCAGGCGACGATCGATCGAATCTATGTTAATCGTTTTATGCGGGCGAAGATGCGTCGTTTAAAAGTCAACGGGATGTTACTTACCCGTTTGCTTGAATTGGACGACGCGAACGATTTTTCATCCATTTGTCCGATTTTATCCCTTCTTCGTCGTCGCTACGTCCACCGTTTCGTCCACCGTTTTGTCCACCGTTTCGTCCACCGTTTCGTCCACCGTTTCGTCCACCGTTTCGTCCCCCGTTTTGTCCGCCGTTTTCTTCACCGTTTTGTCCACCATTTTGTCCACATTCTTTGTCCAATCGCTGCAGCCGCAAATCCTTGTCCCAATCGTTTTCCGTCTAATCATTGCGAACGATCCAGTAACTTTGCCAGCTTTCTAAAACTAAGAAATGTTCCTATAAAGAACTAAAGACGAGCGCTCAGTGGTACCAACGCGAGATATGTTAAAATCGCAGACACAATGTGCTTGGCCTATTTCATCCATACAACTGCCGAAATATGAACCTTCGCGTTGTGTAATTGTTGATTGTCCGTTTTATTGCCTGACGAATCATTCGAATACTGCATTTTTATAATCGAAACGTTTGTAATATAACTTTTACGTTGATTCGAAATAAGAAACTGAGACAACACCAATATTTTATCTTTTTGGCCGATAGAAATCTCACCGGAGAGACTCATGTCTTTTTGTTCGCTCGGTTTTTAATGTTTTGTATCGAAAATAGACATAAGCATGGATGTCCGGAAAGAGGTACGTTTTAGTCAACTAATTATGATTTTCCTTACAATTTCAAACGTTATCCGTTTCGATCTATCGAATGTGCTCGCACACCACTATCTATAAGGTTAGAATTCAAGCATTTTTTAACTCTATCGAGAATAATCGTCGTCCGATGACTCAATTTTTTTCTTTTCTTACAGAAATTACGATATCATACGATTATTCCAACTGTTTCGATGAATCTTTCGAATCTTTTGAATAGGTATATCGATAAATATGCTCGAAACGAGTTTTTCGAAACGTTCTTTCAACGAGAAAATGCGTTCGATTGATTGTTCAGAGATATCTTCGGTTGGATAATCGTTCTTATATCTTATGTTTAAAAGTATAGTGAAATATTAAAATCTGTGCGTTTGTTTATGTACGCACGTGCGTGCGTGCGTAACGTCGGACATCCTTCATCTATTTTTCTTTCAGCTTGATTTTCAATTTTTGGATCTACACGACTTGGGTGATAGCGATAAAAATCAGTTGATGGCAATTTTAAAATCTAGTAATGTCACGGACGCATTAAAACTACCATGGGATACCGTCGATAATAATCACGAAGCAAACTCGACCGTAACAGAAATATCGGAATTGCAAAATCATTGGTATCAAAATGGTAATTAAAGCGAATTAAAGTATCTACCCTTCGACAATTGCATTTCAACTCTCTCGATGCGACGATTACGTGCTAATAATCTTCGTCGATTCTACAGCAGGAACCGAGGAAGGTTTCTTAAAGTGCAGTAATCCGACGAACGTTGCTTCTTCTATGGTCATGTCGGCAATTCCGCAAACACATCCCTACAACCAGCAGATAATAACAACGATGTGCAGCGATTGGCAACCTATGTATAACGTTCCTACCGACGCTCATATACAATCGTATATTCCTGGATTAGCCTATTCGCATCCTATATTTCCCAATACGGGAAACGAAATTCATGACGTTTCGTATGGAAGGGAAAACGGAAGACGTAGTCGAGGCAGAGGCATAAGAAGAGACAATTTTACCAGAGGCATCAATCAAACCACCGAAATACACTCTGGATACATGGGCGAACAGAGTCAATTTCACCCGCCGATACCCGTCATGTACTTTTTGTCCGATCACGCTGTATCTCCGCAACAACATCAAGTTGCCGGACCAATCTTTTATCCCCCCATATATTCCTCGCCAACTATCCATCCGCATACAAATACGCATCCGCATGCGCATCCTACTTATCCGTCGCACCATCATTCGTCTAATAACATTAGATACGGCAGACAATCGCAATCCGTTATCACGCAGCAAAGTCAAGAATGTCTGAAAACGACGACCGCTGCTAAAACGCAAGAGAAACGTCCACAAAATGTATATTCATCCGTCAAACCATCCTATCACCAATTGTCAAACGAGGAAGATAATAATTCCTCTCAGACGAACATCGTGACAACGGTTATCGTAAATAACAGTAATCGAGAGTCTTGCATCGATAACGAGGACGAAAGTACTGCCACCAAGAAGAACGCGAATAACAATACTAAAGTGTCACCGGTTAATGTAAAAATAGAACATAATATAGTCTCGACCGTCAACGAAGCTTGCAACGGTACGGAGAAAAGCGATGTACCATGTGTAAATATTAATAGCAGCATCGAAGTTAAACAAAACGGCGAAAGCGAGAAGGAATATAAAAATGAAACTGTTTCTAGTATTAAGACGACTGTCGTTAAGACACTGTCCACGTCTACGTCGAAGTCCGGTGAAAACGAAGTACAAATCGAAGAAAACGGCCCATCCAAAGGCATATCCGATGAGCCACTCGTAAAAGCTTCGAATAATTCTTTAATACCTACGAATGTATCAAGCGCCGCAAGTTCCTCGCCTTCTATCACGCCGAATATGTCTTGGGCAAACGTTCTCAAAAAAGGCAGTTCGGAATTACAAAGTACTCCTTCGACGTACAAGCCAATGGCGCGAATCAATCCGTTACCAGCCACACCTGTGATCGAACAGAGCGCATCTCCGAAAACGCCGTTGCAAACGATCGTGCAAAGGGATCAACGTATTGGAAGTCCATCTCTTGAAAACGAAAGTCTTCCTCCTAGTGCGCACAATGTACCGAGCGATTGTACGAAACAGCAAACGGAATCGACGCTCAACAAATATGACGATCCTACCGTTTTTAGAATGGGCGGTGAGTCGTGTTTCCGTGGAAGAAACAATTTTTCATGACGATTTCAACGTAACCCGATCGTTTCATTGAATTACGCTAATATTCTTTTTCCTTTCCCTCCCCCCCCCCTTTCCTTTTTTTTTTCTCTTTTTTTCTTTTTTTCTTTTTTTCCCCCTTTTCATGTCTCTTTACAGAATTTTTATTAAACTATCAGATGGACAAGCAAACGGTAAGCTTGCTACCGCGCGGCTTGACGAATCGTAGCAACTATTGTTACATCAATAGCATATTACAAGCGTTACTTGCGTGTCCACCCTTTTACAATCTTCTCATGGCTCTGCCGCATTCCAAAGGCAATTGCAAAAATTCGTCCACCCCGCTCATAGATAATATGTACGTATATGAAATATACATTGGAATTTGTTTCCCCTCCCGCGCGTTGATATTTATGTTTTCCAATTTTCTAGGATCAAATTTGTTCACGAATTTACACCTCTGTCGGACAGCGCGAGATTAGCCAGAAAAGATAGGGTACACAAACGAGGAGATAATTCGATTGTAGACATACAAAGCGGTATGGCGTTCGAACCGTCTTACGTGTACACCATGCTAAAAAATACTTCAGCCGCCGGAGTGTTCTCCGTAGAAGGGCGACAAGAGGACGCAGAGGAATTTCTCTCGTGCCTTCTAAATGGTATCAACGACGAAATGTTAGAGGTACGATTATCGGTCCTATCTCTTATGCGCACGTACTGCCGACACAACAGTTGTTTCATTACAATGTCGAGTATCGTTTCTTTCAGCTTATTAAATTAGTAAACAATGAACCAAATCCAGCTGCCAACGCGGAGACCAACATTAATTACAATCACGCGGAAGAGGAATGGAAAGTAAGAGACGATGTTTTAGATTCTCTCGGTTAGAGAACTTCGAATCAAGAATATATTGTATAATCGTTATGTCTATACGCACACACGTATATTGCAGGTAATGGGACCAAAGAACAAAGGATCCATCACACGATGCACCGAATTTGGTCGGACTCCGTTGTCGGATATCTTTCGCGGCCAATTAAGATCTAGAGTATCTCGGGTGGGAGAACAACCGACCGACAATGTGCAACCCTTCTTCACGTTGCAGCTTGATATCGAAGTACAATTATTTACGCTGCATATATAGATGTAGTTTGTTCGAATTAAGAATTTTACTCGCACCGTTTGTTTACACCGCTTACTTGTCTACTTGTTATATTAGAAGGCGGAGACAGTGACAAGAGCGCTCGAAATACTGGTCGGAAAAGACCAATTGGAAGGGATGACTTGTAGTAAAACGAAGCAGCAAATAGAAGCCTGGAAGCAAGTCACTTTGGAAGAATTACCTGTTATACTTATATTACATTTAAAGTGGTTTGATTACAAGCTTAACGGATGTTCGAAGATATTTAAGAAAGTAGAGTTCCCCATAGATTTAAAGGTGGATGCCAGTAAGTTCCTTGTGAAGTTTCTCCCTTAAACGGCTCAACTTTTACGCGTTATATATTAATCCCTCTTTCCATCGTTCGTATCTTTCAGAATTCTTGTCACCAAATATAGGAAAAAAATTGAATTCCAAACAAAAGCAGTACAAATTATTCGCCGTTACTTACCACGTTGGGAAAGAAACAACAAAAGGCCACTACGTTACCGATGCCTTTCACGTAGGCTACGGAGGCTGGGTAAGATACGATGACAGTTCGTTACAAGGTATTTCAGAGAATGACGTTTTAAATCCAGTTCCTCCTAGCGTACCCTATTTACTATATTATAGAAGGTGCGACACTATCGGGAATAATCAATCAAACGCAGGTAGAACTCGTTGAAATATCACTATTCATTTGTATAGATAAAAGTCCTATTCTAAACAAATATAGTGTATCACTTTTTACGATTTCACGTTTATTGTTGATATTTATATCTGAGTAAGCAGAACGTTTGTTACAAAGTATGGTAAAATTGAATTACTATTTCCTTTTATCTTACTACACTCTCATCAAATATTTATACTAAACTGTTACTAGTTTTACGCGTAGTTTTTCTGATACATAACTTGAAAGTAGCTAAGGTAAAGCAAGTGTTCATACTAGCACATTTTATTGGCGTTGGGTATTAGAAGCTTATACTTTATAAAATAAAAAATTAGATATAAATTTCTTGTATATATGTTTCTTCTAAGAATATATGGTATTATGTCGGCGTTCGCGCGCGTGTTTACATGGAAAAGTAATTTATAACGTGAATTTTTGCGATCACGTTGGATCTTCTTTCTTTTTTCTCTTTTTCTTCCCGTAGAAGGAAATTACAATTTAATTAGTTTTTTCCTGGATTAATAACCGTCATTTTATATCATTTACAAAGAACCTTTTAACGACGTTCATTCGTTTAAGAAGCATCGAAATCTTTGTTCGCTTAAATTATGTTTAAAATATAAACATACCGTCATATATTTCACATTTAATCATTTCTGGTCATCTTTTTATCAAAAGGCTTAATTATATAAGTTGTTTTACACGTCACGTACATGCCTGTTGATCGTTCTGTACAAATAATTTCTTTAAGTCTGCTGAATTCCCAATAGAATTTACTGTGTCCAACTTTTGATATTCGTTACTCGTGTTTTTAAGATTTCTTAAGGTTTCTTAGAAAGATAAGACTAAAAGTTACGATAAGTGAGAAATACGTTTTTTATCGGGCAAGTGTGAACATATTTTCCAATTTTGCCTTAAAATCTTTGGCACCGACTGCCTGTCTTAAAGAGAGAGAGAAAAAAAAAAAACCAAGATTAATGTAACGTTCATCGATCCCATTATAATGTTCATAAGCTCGTGTATTTCGTTAGAAACAAATGTCCATAAGTGTGTCATTTCTGCATATAAGTAAGTCACTTTTACATATTTCTAACAAGACCAGTTTGTTATTCAAAGATCATTATTTTAATGAACTTTTTCTTGAACGGTAAAGTTATATAGTATTTGCATTTTTACATTTTTCTCAACTTAAGAGAAATATTTTTCGTCAATTTATATATCAAAATTAACAATTTAGTCATTATTGAAGTAAGGATTATTATGCGGTAATATTGTACTGAACCTCCATTATAAGATATATATTTACCAATTGTAAATCAATCAATCATATCGTTGAAAAATTTCTTTCAAACCGATTGCATCTGTATCGTTTATATTTACATACGACATACTTTCCATTTTTGCACCGACAAAAGTCTGCAAATCTATGTTCGTTAATGGTGATAAAATTGTCAAACAAACAACAAACTAGTAAAAAGTATATATATATATACACGCATACACACACACACACACACTTTTATGAAAAGCTGTATAATATGGTGTAAACTTTTATTTCTTGTGGAAATACAAGAAATTTGAGTAATATACAGATAAGATTTGAGTAATACTATAGCTATGCAAAATGGTAAAACTAGAAATTCTAATTATGAAATATCGTATTTACATACATACATTATCTATAAAGTAAAATGTTTATAATGTAGATAAAATCTTGATATAAGTGAAATTTTGCAAGTGTATGTAACTTAACAGTAAAATACAATATATTTCTTTTCATTTTAGTATATCTACTATAAATTGTAAATAAATATTTAGTTTATAAAAAAAGAAAAAAACAAAAAAACAAAAAAAATAAATCTATGTATATACATTATGTATAAGCTGTCATGTGTATTAAGATACAATATATGCAAAATAGGAATATTTTACTTCATCATGTATTTCTATAGCACATGGAAAATTCTGTTTAACGAGTAAAAACCATTTGAAACGTAATATCTAAAAATGGCTCTCTGCTGATCTTAACATCAGCAATATTGGATAGCAATTTTCAAATTGTTACAAGCATACGTTGCTCTGATAATTTGGACAATACAATGGACTGACAAGTAGACAAGTAATTCTTTAGCGTAACTCGGATATTTTTTAACTTACTTTTACTTACTTACTTTTTATATTACAATTATTTTTGCTTACTAACCGTAATACGTAAGAAAAGCAAATCAATAGGTATAACGGATTGAAAAGATGTCGTTTCTTTAAGAAATTTTAGCCCAATCTAATAAAGTCTCGCTGAACTTTGAAATGTAATCCCTTTCAAAATATATAATACTGAATATTAAAAAGAAACTAGTATAAAGGGCATAATTAGAAAATATCATCGCGTAACGCTAAAAATGTGGTAAACATACTTTTCCTGCAAAAAGTTCAGAAATAACTGTGATCCATAGTGCCAGAACAAAGAGGATATAAGAGATTCCAACTTGATGTGAATTTGGTAATTGGTACGGTTGTCCACCAATTTCGTCAATGTAAAAACCCATTGGAAATAGAACAGCCGCCAAGCAAAATAGTACCACTGAAATATTATAGTGTAACATTATTTTATGATGTAATAATATCTATTATACGCACTTTGAAGAGATTTCAAATAAATTATTAGTAAATATCTGATATAATATCATTCTAATTTATTTCATAAGGGTGCATACCATTGCCACGAGGGAAGATTACGACGGGCAATGTCGCTTACGCTTGTAATCGTTTAAAACTACTTACTCGCCGTAAATCCAACCCATCTTGCGTAAGGAATTACATTACGGTCCCAATGCGAACTGATCAGCAATATCACAGTTGTTGTTATTAAAATACATCCGACCAATATAAAAACAAGGGCTAGTAACCATTCTGGCTCCAAATCAGGCGTATAACAAACTCTTGGCCTGTTGTATAACGTCATACAAGACAACATAAGACCTAATCGCGTATCTCCTACAAATATTCATATTGCGCTATCTGCATTAACCTATCACTCAACCTGCACAACTCTATCGAACATACACTTTCTTATAGGTTGTATCTTTGCGTGTACCAACAACGATTAAATGTTAAAATTATTGTTTCATTTAATATATTTACCGCCAACATCAGTTATAATCCAGTCAGGCATTCCCAGACTAACGATTGCAAACATATCAGCTGCCAAAAATAGAGCTCCCGAAATGATCGTTAGTTTATCCATTTCACGTTATTAATTTAAACAATCGATCTCCTCGTTAATATACGCGATTGCATATTAATTAATTACAACTTTGCATATTTAATAAAAACACGTATTGTCACAAACTTGACGATAATAAACTTTACTAACCTCAAAATAACATTCGATATGTTACATTACGAAATATATCTAATAATATTAGCAGTTTTAAGGTTTTTTCGACATTTTACTATGATCGAGATACATTATTGTAATATAGCGTCCTTTTCGGTACATTCGTATCGTATAAAGTAATAACAAAATGCAATATTATCGCAGCGAGTATTTTCAAATCGTACGAACTCGGTTAACCAATTTAGAATTTTACCTTATCGACGAAGCTCGGTACAAGTCTCCTGTCCGATCTGCTGTTATCTTCCGTGTGATGGATGTGACCTTCTGTTGTTACGATCGATCTCGTTCAACTTAGATCACTCATTTTTATAGATTGGCCGACGTATTTCAGTTTTCAGATTATTAGAGCATTGATTAATTATTCATAGATCATGCATCGACATTTAACGATTGCGTGCGTGGTATTTATAATAAAAAGAATCTTCCATCAAATATTTTTTTTTCTTCTTTTTAATTTTTTATAACTATCTCAGCGAAAATGAATTGAAGAAGAATCTACAAAATGTAAATAAAATAATATGGCCGTATTACAAAAGCGTTTGATGCAGAGAAAGAGTTTGGAGGATAAGGAAAGAATTTTGTATCGAAAGAAAACGTGCTTGACGTGGCGGAAGAAAATTCAGTAGCGAAAGTACGATCCCGATATTGATCGGCTCAACGAATCGTATAATTCTCTTCCATTAGCATCGTCGATGCAATGCAATAAAATTCGTGGTACGACCGATTTCATGGACGCGCGAAAAACTAGTTTAAGAAAGTGAAATCTTTTGAGGAACGAACGAAATCACGATGAAATGGTATTACCACTTTTTTCCTCGAAAATCATGGCGCGTGTCTAAACGATGCAACACATCTCTACGATAAATTCGTCTAAGACCGAGTTTTCATGAATTTTCGAAAGGTTCAAGAGAAAGTCGACGAGTGGGTGGAAAAAATAGAATTCGCTCGAGTCGGCTAACGGAGAAAATGGTTGTTTTTAATGCCAATGTTTGCGAAAATCGTAAGATTCGATCTAGATCTCGAATTTCTAGACATTTTATGAATGAAAAAAAGGTTAAGTGGTACGCGCGGACATAGGGTTTTAATGAAGCGAATATATATATACACACACACACACACACAGACGCGCGCGCCATACATGTATGTGTTAATGCATATATATGTAATATGCATGTATATATAGACTAGCTTTCCCAGATGTCGAACGAGTACAATGGGGTCGTACAATTTTACGAACCATCGCGAGTGTGTATTTCGGGAAAAAAATTGGTGAAACCGGTTACACCCGCTCGACCGAGTGCTCGAACATATGCGGAGGGACTTGCACACGCGCGCGTACGTACACGAAACGCAACACACACGCCAGTACCGTGCGTTCGTCTAGCCGCATACAAAGCGCGTGCTACAACACATCGACCGTGTGCATACATATGTACATTCGAATGCAGGGTTGCCGGTTCAGAATTTTCCTACAAATTTAAAGGCTGTTTTCTATTTTAAAGACGAAGTTGATAGTCTCCGAAGAAAAAGAGTCTCGAGTTACGTATAATCGAGTCATCGACGAAACGCTTCGACCTATTAAATAAAATGCTATTCGTTAGGACAGAATCGTACTCTATTTTTGATCAATGAATCGGAGCAATTAACGAAGGATAATAGCCAAAACGTCAGGAGTATCGTCTCGACGACGAGATATCTCGCAAAAGAAGGAAAATGTCATCGGCGGAGCGCATACCGTTACAAAAGTAAACAGGAGCGAGCGTCTCCCCGTATCTTGCTCCGGTTTCCAACGTTCGCGCGCACCTCCTTTCGCGCCGAGTAAGGAATCGAACGTTGGTTAAACTTTAGAATTATTTGTCTAAATTTTGCTTCGGTGTTGCGTCAAAGTGCTCGAAAATCCTTCGAACTCGATGAGACACGAGAGAACGGTATTATTTTCGAGGAAGAAAAAGCAAACGAGTTAAAATATTAACGGATCAGAACCGTCGGAGTAGGGGAACGAGAACCATTCGTACGTACCTGAACGCGTCGCGGAACCGGCGCGGAGGCGGTTCGCCGTTCAGTCGTGCCGCGACCACGGAGCGGTGATTTTCTGCGGTCTTTCCTTTTTACGCGATTTTTACCGAGAAAAGATATTCAGGACGATTTCATCCTGTAGCAAGCCACCGCAAGAAGAATATGCGACGATGCGTTTGATTCGACGTTTTGCGTAAAATAGTGCGCGCGCGCGTGTGTGTGAGAGAGAGAGAGAGAGGAGAGAGGGGGAGAGAGAGAGAGAGAGAGAGAGAGAGAGAGAGAGGAAGAGACGAACGTAAAAAGAAGATCCGGGAAACTCATTCGTGTGGAATCGTACCTCTCTCGCGTCCGGCCATTCGGTAGTACGCGATAAGTGAAAAGTGCGACGATCGTAAACAAAAGCGTTGACTCTGATATACGGTAAAAGGCAGGAAAGAGAGAATCTCGCGACACGTATACATACACGGATGCACGTTGCACACACGGATTTGGAGTAAAGAGGAAGGAAAAGGCAAGTCGATCGACAGCGAGTGAGCGAAAAGAAAGTGTAGAAGGAGCTAAGAGGCTGTAACGCGTTTCGTCGCTGGACGATCGGTCAGATCTGGATCTGGCGCGTTTTGCCGGTGCGCCACGCCGCGGGCCTCGTTTCTCTCTCTCTCTCTCTCTCTCTCTCTCTCCTCTCTCTTCCCCTTTCTCTCTGCAAGTAACAGTACTTCCTCGCGCTCCACGGAGTAAGCCTCTCTCCGAAGAACGGGACCCAACGCTGCCGTGTCCGCTCACCATACCTCTCGTCGTACCTCCCTCTCGACTCCCTTGTGCCTCCCTCGCACCTCCCTCGCGGTCGCAACGAAGCAGTCCGGCTGGTCGGGTCGAGAGGTTTCACGTAAAACCAGTCCTCTACCCTTTCCCTCCCTACCCCTATTTCTCCTTCGAACGAACCGCGAGTTACTACTCCCTCCTTTACCGACGCACGAGGACCTTTCGTCAACTGGCACCTGCCGACTGACTCCTCGAACCTCGTCTTCCTCTCGATCGTCTTACGAACACCCTTTCCTCTTTCTTATCGATCCTTCTCCGTTTAAAACGAAACAAGGATATACATGTTCCCATGCGACTTTGAAAGACGTAACGATCATCAAACATTTCTAATCTTTCCGAATCGTAAAGAGACAGACGATATCGTTTATTTCTCGAGTATCACGGACGTAAAAGAGGAAAGAAAGGGATATACGAGGGATATCATCGTGTCGCGATGGTATTTGTTTGATCGAGAAAAGAAAGTGGTCTTAGTTTCCGAGATCATCGTCATGGATGCAACGCGACTTTGTCACACGGCTTTCCGCATTTTCAAAGGAGAGTGAGAAAAGAAGGATCGAAGGGAGGGGAGTGAGTGAAAGATAGAGGGAGAGGGGCTGAGAGAGAAAGAAAGAGCGAGAGAGAGAGAGAGAGAGAGAGAGAGAGAGCGCTTGAGACGCAGCGGCGCGCGTAAAATGAGCGAGAGACGTCCGAGACGTTTAGAGCCGTTGCAACAACGAGAACGGCACGAGTAGAGTGTAAAAAGGGGCCTGTGCTCCTCGTCTGTTGGCCGGCCGAGCGGTGAAGGCGTAAGCGAGTTCGCCAAGGAGAGAAAGGAGGGAAGTTTACGCGGCCACTTTGAGTCCCTCTCTCGCCATAACTAACCTCCTCGAGTGGCTCGCGAAGCTTTCTCATTGTCAGTCGGGGCTAGCGTAAAGTTCGTAAAGAAACGTGCGCGCGTTTCTCACTTTTGATATGACCGCAAAGGGAGAGATGAATGTCCATTGTATCGGTGCGTGAAACGATATTGTTTGCCTCGTTTTTTGAAAGATAATATACTCTTTTCTTTACGATCGAGAAAGAAACAATCGATATTTGTGGTGTTCACTGGACAAACCGACGACTCGTAGCGCGCGCGTTTCCTTTTGCCGATCCTCGCTGGTTTGTTTTCATTCGTTTGTTCGAAGCTCTAGTCGAACTCGCGATCTAGTCGTTAGATCGAGGAAAGTGATACGGCTCGCGAGTGTGGAGTGAAAGAGACGCTTTCCGCCTTTCTCTCTCTCTCTCTCTCTCTCTCTCTCTCTCTCTCTCTCTCTCTCTCTCTCTCTCTCTCTCTCTTCTGTGCTTTGAGAAGATCGATCAGTGGCGGCGTATCGTCTAAAAGAAGAAGATCCCTCTTCCCTTCGAACGCGATCTCCGGGAAAGAATAAGACGAACCACGAGCCATGAAGACCATAAGGGCAAGTACTTTCAGGTAAATATGCCTTTCTCAAACTCTCGGTTTATCTTTCGAATCGCCAGAATCTTTGTTATAAAACGTCTTGTACAAAACAAAGATAAGCGTGGAATTTGGAAAAATCAAGAGACGTCGCACCGAAAGTGACTCTGTCGGACGTCAACGTTGTCCGCGGACGGGATGTAAATTAGATCGAGAGATTACGAACCGTGAAAGCAAACGCACAGCGTACTGGGCTCTCGTGGAGAGCCGAGAATCGATAGGATATAAATTAACGAGGTCTCGGACATGGCAGAAGTTCCCTCTCTAGCTCCCTCCCCATCTATCGTCTGGAGCAAGCAGCATTTATTTATTTACCGTAGCGCGTCTAGACCCCAGGGAGACCGGAATGCGCGCGAATAAAGCAGAAGGCGTTCGGTCTCGAGTAAAAACCGAAGGATTTCGCATTTATTTTCTTAGGAAAAACGTAAGGAAGAAAATGTTAAGCGTACGTCCTTCCAAGTATCGTTGACGAACGAAAGAAATTCTTTCCGCAAGGGTTGCGTGCAGGGTTGCTAACTGTTGACATTTATCCGCGCCGAGATTCGACTCGTTTTTCTCGTTTGCCGCAATAACAATCGACATTTATGCGAAAACTATAAATACCGGCTCTGACGGTGGCCGCTCATTATGCAAATATCGTGTTCCCGCTCGCGTCGCCGTCGACATTGGCGACATTGGCGACGGCGGCTGCGACGGCGACGACGAAGGCGACTGCGAAACTTAATTAAGATCGAAAACCCGACGATGGTCGACTGATCCAATTTCCTGAAATTCCATTAAACGATAAAGTCTCTTTAGAATCGATCAACCATAGGAAATACAGCATTGTTCTCCGGTCTAACGGTGACCGCCATTACTTTTTATTTTTGACCGCTATTACAAAGAAAAAACTGTGCAAGACTTATCGACCCTTTTAAAAAGAAAGGTTAGCTCGCGAGCAATCGTAATGACGTACGGCCGGTACGCAGGTGGATAAGATAAGGTCGATGTCGGTCCCGCATGTAAATGTCTGCGTATTCGAGCTTCCTCTCTGCCTGTGCGTCCCCCCCCCCCCCTTGAAAATGACAACCCGTTGGTGAGAGAACGTGCCGCGTACGCCGGCGAAGCAGTGTCGCGGCGCCCGATGTCGCGCATACTCGCACGCGGAACACCTGCGGGACAAATTGAAATGCTAATTCGCCTGGCCCTTCCTTTTTCTTGGCCCTCGCATTCACCCTTTACTCTTCTCTCCCTTTTCTTTTACCTTCTATTCTTTCTTCTTGTTTCTTTTTTTTCTTTTTTCTTTTCTTTTTTCTTTGTTTTCAACTCTCCATTACATCTCTAAAGCTAAAATATCGAGTACTGTTGGCGCCTTAAATAACGCCGCCTTGAAATATCGCGTACGATATTGGGTTCTACCGAAAGACAGAGAGCGAGAGAGAGATCACCTTTTAGAAACGTTTAATGACTGCGCGCGTTACGGTTTGCGACTTTGCATACGAAAGAGGGTCGTTATCCGAGCCTCCTTGAAAGTGTGCCTCTGCCAATAAAGGGAATAGAAAGTTACAAAAACTGGGGAGTCGAATAAAAATAACAGACTCGAAGTGGGTGTAAGAAAAGCGCGAATGCGAAGGAACCAAGTAGTTATAAATTTGAGGGAAGGCGTGAAAAAATATTTAGCTGAACGATAACACGAATGGTTTAATTAAAACGTAAAATGAAAGAATAAATGAGCGATAATGCAACGGCACGACATTGTTCGAAAGTAAAGTGAGATTGTTCCGATATAAAAGTGGAGGAAGACCCGAGAAAGCAGAAGATTAAGAATCTTCTAAGAATCGTAGACTTTCTTAGTCTCTTCGTTAAAGCAAACTATCGAGCATATCATTTTATTAATCATTTTATTTTCTATGATATCGAGTACCGAGTCAAAAGAGTCGACCTCTTTCACGCGATTATGCGTTTCCCACGTAAGGCGGAGGAAATTGCGGAATAGAGTTTTCTCCGAGCCAGCGGTACTTCTCTCTCTCTCTCTCTCTCTCTCTCTCTCTCTCTCTCTCGCTCTCCTTTATGGCGCCTTTCTATCTCCTCTTTTTACACTAACGAAGCGACCGAAACGCTCAATTAAGCGGTCGGCCCTAATTAACGCGCGGATCACTCGCTCATTGTAGAATCTGCTCTCCTGCCATCTCGCAACTTACGAAAGATCTGAGAAAGAAGAACTTTCTTTTTTCCCTCCGCGAGAAAATTTCGAAGAGGGATGTGACGAGAAGGAGAACATTGCCGTAGTAACTCACGATCTCAATGTTGCATCTTTTGCCAAACGAGTTGACGCGATCGAGATGCGAATGATCGAAAAAAACGACGACGTACCATTACGACTTTGAAGGCTAGAAACTTAATTAGGCCGCATCGAGTGCACAAGTTGTTCGGGCAACAAGTTCGAAACTTATTTTTTTTCCTTACCTGTTCACGAACTTTTGAGAACGTTTAGAAACATTTACGAACGTGCGCGTCCCATCAACCAAAGCTTCCATAGTCCCTTTCGACGTTCCTCCTTTAATTTCAATCCATTGATACAAAGTTATTCTCGTTTTGCTAAAAACTCTTACGATCGCGTGACCATGTTAACTCTCGTTAACGGACGGATGTGTTACCGAACGTTCTTCGATCGTAAAGACTAACTCGTTGTCGTGTATCAGCGAACACGATTTCCTTTCTTTCTTTCTTCCTTCCTTCACATTTCTTTTATCCATGACTATTTTGGACAAAATAATAAGTCTACGAGTATAATATATAGGTATAATTGAAATCAATGTAATGGTTATTTTCATACGTGCAAAAGGATTTCTCGTCGTTCGTTCCTCTCGATGTCGATCATTCGAGGCGCGTACTCTACGTGATTTTCTTATTAACGGCTTCTCTTACAAAGGTGAGAGTGACTCATTGACCGTCGCTTGCGATCTGAACGTGGCCGTAAACACAATCGTACGTATCTGTACGTATTTACGTATCTAACTATAGGAGCCCTTGCGCGAACAATTTTATCGCAAAGACGCGGACGTACGTACATAAAGTGAGTACTTCCTCCTTCTCTTATCTCGCTAATACCGCTCGCGGAAAATAATAAATATCGCAAAAGGTGGATAAGCGGTCCGAAGCGCGTTTGTAACTGCCAACTGAACGATCTTCGTTGAAGGTGCTTCTTTCGTCCGATAGAAAAATATCAAAAATAACGCTCGAGATGGAATCCTCGATTAGACCGGATCGCGTTCGATGTAAATTATCAAAATACAGAACGACGTTGGAAATGTTGCTAAACGTCGACACGAGCGACTTATTTAAATGTGAAAAAAGGCACGGCCTCGTTACCAATGAAAAAGACGATTTCGACGTATTCTCGGAGATTAGCTCGAGTTTGCCTTTGTTAGAGAGCTACGAAGCTTTCCGATGAGATGAAGGGCGGGGAAGGAGAGGGAGAGGAAGAGGAAGAGGCGGGTGGTATGGCTTTAGACAGGTGAAATGTCGGTGCATCGATCGATCGCACTCGAAAGCCGAGCCGAGAGTGGCTGCCAAGCGCGCTCTCGTAGTTTTCAGGCTTCGTTTAGCGAACAATGCTTCGTTCTAACGGCTCCTTGGAATTCATTGTAAATACGTAGATATATAGACGAAAAAGTAAAAAAACAATGCTTTACGCCGATAAATGCCACTCTAGAGTCACGTCGAACGACTGCTAGTAGAATTCCATTTCTCCATTCGTTCGTTCTTTTTCTTTTTCATTTTTGTTCATTTTATTTACTTATTGTCATAATTCTTTTTCTTCATCTATTTGTTCTTACTTTATTTGGCAACGTTAACGATTAACGTCACCTCCAACTCTGCGTGCCCTCGGACATTGCCGTCGAGTACGACGATATATCCGACAAATGTCGAACGAAAGAATTGTATCAGATGTAAATTGCGTGCGGCAACTTTTTACATCTGACGATTTCACGAACAAAGGATAACGTTGTTACGTCGAATGAGTTTGTGAATTTAATCTGGGTCGAGCGTACTACCGGTGCTACCTCCGATCCCACCATCGACTGCTCTCTCCCCCACTCGACGTCACGTTCCTAACTGTAACTCGGATATCTTGCTCGAGGATTTTTGGAAGAATTCCCTTTGAAATTGATTATATCTTGAGAATAATAAAAGAAGAAAGTAAAAGGCTAGAAAGAGCGCCAGAGAAAGACCCCCCTGAAGGCAGACGACGTGTGCCCTTTGCTCCTATCCCGATCGCGAAAAAGATTTTTGCGAAGGGGGGATTCATCTACAATTTAAATCGACGGATTCTCCCATACATAGGCGTATATGCTTTGGCGCACTTCTTCCACTGCTGCTACTACTACTACTACTACTACTACTACACTACTACTACTATTACCATTCTCCTCCTCTCCGTCCTGATCCTTCCTTCCTTCCTCCGCTCGCTCGCGTACTCTCCCGCGTTTCGCCGCCGATTTATGTTTATTCGTCACACGGGTTACGATCCTATGAAATCACGATCCCCTTGTAGATTTATATGTGTATTCAAATGAGGAAGACTAAGGGAGTTACCGAGCCTAACGCGTCGTTGTTGGATTCTTGGGATATGCGGCGCATACCTTTCGTTTTCTCTCTCTCTCTCTCTTTTTTTTTTTTTTTTTTGAGGAATAGGAAAGGAAAGAAATAATTATTATATAGGTATTTTCGTGTAGGAGTAAAAGTGTTACTTGTATCTCGACTAGAAAATCGTCTAGATAAATATGTGTCGGATCATTCCGAACTATTCCTGCACCACTTTCTATTTTCTGTCTGTCTTCGAACAACGTTCCCCTTTGAACGTTCCTCTTAATATCGCGTATCCATTGCGCACAAGTTTTACGGGCGATACGACGACTAGTTAAGATTCATCTTAAATTAATATATAAAATAAATATTCATCGAGGATAGGGGGGAGGGGTACGTAGATATAGTATTTAACTCGATTTATTCATTTTTCACTGTAAAGATGACCTTGCCAATGCTCTTGAACCAGATTCCGTGAAAGTAAAAGCGTTGAAAAAGACGGAAATAGAATAAAGAAGAATGAATGAAACAAAAAAGAAAAAAGAACAATAGAAGAAAAGGAAGCGATGCAAGTCGGAAAGTTGGAGCATCGAAGGCATCGAAGGACGAGCCAGGAGTAGCAAGAAAGGAAGATAGCGAGCGGTAAGTTACGGTAATGGCGAACCATCGGTGAGTTATGTCAGGACGACGAGAGAAGAAGGAAGAAAGGACACTGCATACGTACCCACGTATATGTGCCTACGCATGTGTGCGTATGTACAAACATAACATATATGTATAGGTATCGTACGTGTGTACGTAGGGTACCGGATGAAGAAAGCGAGTTCTGCAAATAGCACCGCGATCGAACACCAGGATGAGGTGGTCAGGTGAGACGAAGAACGGAGAAAAGAGAAGAGAGAGGAAGATGACGTACGGCGAGTCGCGATTGGCAGCTGCTATGAAAAAGAACACGGTGCTACGCCTCATAACGATCGTTCCATCATCGTACATATGTATAATATGTATCTATGCGTAATGGTATGTGTGCGCGCGCGCGTGCGTTTCTACGTATATCCTATCTATATGTGTATCAACTACTGAACACCAAACGCGCGAAATAGCTTGAATTTACACGCTTTGTCCAAATAATTATTGTGCATTTATGTACATAAGTGCACGGACATCGTGTGCATATATAGTATTTCGTGCGCGCGCGGCTGTTCAGAAAGAACGCGCGGCACCGCCATACGTTCACCTTTTCCTCGGCAAATGCCAACTCTCCGAGAACGTGTTCTGCCTCTAATGCCGATGTAGCACTATCCAAGAAGAAGAAGAAGAAGAAGAAGAAGAAGACGAAGACGAAGACGACGAAGACGAAGAAGAAGAAGAAAAAGGAGGAAGAGGAGGAGATAAGGAAAAGGATGAAGAAGAGCTTGAAAAGGGAGAGGAAGAGGAGGAGGACTCAGCATCGAGTTTTTCAGAGCGCCCAACGTTGCTATTAATTATGCAAGAAATCCGATTCAATCTCCTGCTTTTCGTCTTCATACCTTGTGGATCTATGCTCTTCTCTGCCTCTTCCTCCTTAATCTTCTTAACGTGTAAATTACGCTGTAAAATATAATTTTTTTCTTTTTCTAAAAATTAAATAATTCGTTGGCGTATTTGATATGAAATTTTACTCTCGTATTTTAAAGAATAGATAAACCTTCTTTGGGAATATCATATAAGGTACGAGGCCCACGATCCTTTTATTATTATAGATATAGTTGGTGCACATCAAAGTCCCTAACGAGGTGGTTGAGGTGGAGGAGGAAAAGACCTTTTGCTCGTTTCGACGAAATATTCTCTCTTTAACGAAGATCGCTTTTCACGATGGCGCGCCAGTAATGCAAGCTTGTATCCGGTGTCCTCGAGGTACGAGCAAAAGGGGATTACCTTCTTGTCCCCGGTGGAGAAACCTTCTTGTTCGTAGCGTGGCGGCCGCGATATATCCTTTCGATCGATCGCCAGACTCTCTAACTACACGACGAGTCGCCTTTTTCTCTCTCTCCCTCCCTCCCCCCCCTTCTTTCCTTTTCTTTCTTTTTTTTTCTTTCTTTCTTTCTTTCTTCCTTCCCTCCCTTCTTTCTTTCTTTTCTTTCTTCACTCTTCGTGCCTATGCCGCATCGAATTTACCCTAACGAACGCTCCTTTGGAAACAAGAGATAGATAGAGATAGATAAAGGGAATGAGAGAAAGAGAGACTTCGTTTGCGAACGGAAACAACGAATCGCTTCAATGTTTAGCAATTAGGGCTTGAAATTTATTCGCAAATAGTTATTGGAAAAACGTCGAACGTTGGTTGCGTTTTGATGGTGAAGCAATTTTTTTTACTCCGTTGCAGGTACGTATCGCAGGCAAGACCAAGGAGATGGAAGACCAACACTCGATAGTTTTATAACGGAAAGTTTATTCCACAAAAAGCGATCCATTTCTAGTCTACGCAAAGATTCATATCTTCGAATCGCCTTGGGAAGTAGGTACATATCTACTCCAATTAGCATGGTACGTGTTTTCTCAAAGGAAGGAAAGTCAAAGGAGAAGTCTTGCGACTTACAAATTTCTCCTCGCTGCTTTATCGAGATATCGTAAAGAGAACTGAGAATACTTCCGACGAAGAAAATACACCTATTGCACCGAAACAAGAATATGTACGTAGAACGTAAAACTCTCGTTATGTTATTTGAAAATCGGCCTTGCTATCATCCATCGAGTCGATGTTATACCATAATTCGAAATGGATGTAGGTCTAAAGCGTGTCTCTTCTCGACCGGTGCGTACCACGTTGCAAGATCGTAAAAAAATAAACGAAAAGTAGGAGGTATGCTTTACCCAACGAGAAGGTGAATCTCGATCGCTTGGATGGAGAACGTTCGTGTTTGGAAAAATCATGCGTCCGAAGCTAACGACGAGTCTTCGACGATTATCGTAAAACACCCACTCGTGCATTCGAAAGAAGCCTTTGAAAACTTAATCTTAAAATTGTGCAATATTTTTTGGAATATTAAGGTTTACGATCTTTTTTATTTTCATTTTTATGTATAGTATTTGTATAGTATTTGCTTATGCTTACGTCACTAAGCGACGCAATTACTCTCAATTTCTTCGATCTAAATATATACTCGATTTAACGTTGAACTTAAAAGTATTTCCTTCGTTCGTTAATTAATCAACACTTTGTTCTCGATGCAACTCCGCGCATACACGGCGTCAAAGCGTAATTAACATCAAGAGTAAGCATCTGGAAAGTCGCTTGGTCGATGTTGTGCGGGACAATATAGCGGCTAACGCGTGCTAATTTCGAGCGCACTTGAAAATTCTATCGCGGAAAGCGGGTCACTGCGGACTATTAAAAAAGGAAAAGGATAGATTAAGAGGAGAAGGATACGGAAAAGAAAAGGAAAAAAGAAGTACGAGAGACGAGATACTAGCAAATGCTAACCCCGAGAAAGAATCATTTCGCGTTGGAAACGAAAAAAGCTCGTTTCTCATTTCGACGTATGCTTTTTTACATATTATTACGTCACGAACTAAAGCCGACGGAAGGTAGTAGTATCGACCTCGTCGATGATTTCTAGGATAATCGGATCTATCCCACTCCTCGTTACGACTTATCGTAGATACTAGGGAGCGTATGTCCTATGACGCACGTCATTATGTACACACGGAATGCACTCTCGTCACGCGTAACAATTGGATGCCGATATTAAGATGAGTGCAATGATGCGCGATCGTAGCACGAATTTATCGGTAAATGAAAACTAAAGAAAAGATAATAATCAAAAGTCTTTTGTTGTTTCCATTGGCTCTCGACCGAAAATGGATCGACCGGTAAATAATATTTTTAAAGAATTCTATGTGAGCTCAATATGGATTGCTAATTGAATAGATTTTTAATGGGGAGGGGGTAAAATGTACTTTACCTTACCGAGGAGATAAAGCTACAAAGTATAGTAGTAAGATCGAGAAATAGGCGCGATATCGTGCGGCTCGAGCGATAATAAACTTGCCGATGATAAATCGTTTTCCACGATAGATTTGGAAAAAGTGATAAAATCGTGCATAAGTGTAAAACGTGAAAAAGACAGAAGGAGAAGATGGGAGGAGAGATCGATGCTACTTCGTTCGGCCTCGGATAAACAAAGAGAATGGACGAGAAGTAAAGAAAAGATAAAGGAAAGAAAACGGATCCGCTCGTACACGAGTTATTACATTTTGAATCTTTTTTAAGCGAAGGGCCATAGTCCCTCGTTCGGTTAAAAAGACAACAACAATGAGACAACGATCCAAAATAAAAGTGGCAAAGTCGAAGAAGAAAAAGCAAGAAGAAGTTACGATAACGGCATGCATGTTCAATGTTCGTTCATGGTCACTGCGTCGATACGACATTCAGATAAAGCTTACGGCAACTAATACGGACTTATCTACCGTGATAGATTACGTATTTGCCGTGTTGAGGATAAATCGCAAGAAGAGGGGAAAGAGAGGGAGAGAGGGGGGGGGGGAGAGAGATCAGCTTTTTCGAGTTGATGGCCAGAGGCGGAAAATACAAGTAATTAACGATGCGAATCTACGATGTTCTAAAGGTCTCTCTTTCTCTTTTTTTTTTTTTTTTCCCTTTTACTTTACCCCTTCCTTTGCGTTTCGTTCGTCTCGTGGCGATACTTTAAGCGTTACGCTTCCAAACTCCAGTAAAAGACGCTCGAACCAACTGCGATCGTCTAATAAAAGGAAAGTCGGTCTTCTTGCTGCCAGTCACGTGGAAAATGAATGTCGTGCCATCATTCATGCTGCTAATATGCTAACGACACTTCTACTTTCTTCTGAAGACGAGAGCGTTGAGTCAAAGTGAGAAAAATAGTAGTCGACTTTGCGAGAGCTTTAAGAAGACTCGGGGTATACGTTCTATCTCTCTGTTTAATACACATACTGTGTATCTCGGTGGAAAGTAATTGATTGCGCGATGCCCAGGATACATCATCTCGCGCCTTTTTGCCGGAATATTGCACCTCTGCTGTTGTATATCGCGTATCGGTTTCGTAGTAAATAAAGGGAATACAGGTTCGTGCACACGCGTGCTCACTATAGAACGAAAATTTATCGCCTACTTCGCTTCTTCTACGCGACGATGTATTATAGAAACGCTTGAGGGCAATGAAAGAGAGAGAGAGAGACAGAGAGAGAGAGAGAGAGAGAGAGAGAGAGAGAGAGAGAGAGAATCCATACGTCGCTTTTGAAAAAGCGTATGCATTGAACATCGAGTTTAAATTTAATTACTTTCAATTAGTATGCAATAGTTTTACTACTTAATAATTTAATGATTTTATTAATGAATATTTCCACTCACAAAACAGTTTCAGAATATTTCAAAATAAATTCTTCTTTATTCATTTCATTTGTTATCTCCTTTTTACAATTTTCACCGATTACGTTCGTATATGATGAAAATGGAAAGAAATATATAAAACAAGGAAAAGAAACATAAGAAGAAAGTTGTGTTCAGGGCTATACCAATAATGAAGGTAACAATGTTGACCTCGCGGGTCGGTAGACACACCTCTGCAATATTCTTTCTCTCTTTCTCGCAAGCATCTCTTCGCTCGACCATAGAAACATTGCTTTTTCGTTCCTTTCAAGCCTGTTCACTCTCTCTCTATCTATCCATCTATCGATCTATCTATCTCTTTCGCTTGTGCTGGCTTGAAGGAGAAAGAAAGAATGGCCGATACCTTCTTCTTAAACGCAAGGTGGAACCCCGTGGGTTCTATAATAAGACGTATCCTACGGTGTACACCGTCTGGTACTGCACGTGTACCTGATTTCATGATTGGCCAGCACCCCGCAATCTACCTCATACGTGCGTGATCTATACACCGTCCTTCTCTTTTTTACACCTCCCAGCATCCAAGAAGCTCCGCGAGAAATGGAGAGAGAGAGAGAGAGAGAGAGAGAGGGAGAGGCAGGGAACGGGGCAGAGGGAGATCGAGGGAAAGGATGGTAAGAAGATACTATCCTCTGTGTTCTCCTCTAATGCCAACTACAAATTTCATTGGCCAAAAGTACTTTTTTTTTGGACCGCAAATAATAATACCTACGTTTATTTCAAGTAACCGATTGAGATTTGCGAATTGATCAACAGACATCAAGAATAAAATCATCGTCACTTATAATTGAAAATTTAACAGGTATTATTCGAGGCGGGTGAGATGTTATTTATCTTATCGTGTCTACTTTAGATGCGTACGTTGATAGAATTATTTATCGCACTTTGTTTATCGCAATTGTAACACAAGTTCAGTCAACGTTCTTGCAGTCATTTACTTCAAGTCCTTGCGTTCTCGTCTTTGCTCCTTTCTAGCTGTGCACTTTCTATCGACTATTTATACTCATCGAAAGATTTTCTTTCGAAACTATAACATTTTATTTCTAAAACTAAATAGCAACTCGGAATGAAATAATTAAACAATCAAGCGATATACATAAGTATCAAAACTGAGCGATGTAGCAAGGTAAGTATACAGGATAATACGTATAAGGTACATAATAAAATAAGTCTAGATCTATACCTATCACAAATATTAACTAATATTCGAGTAAGAAAGTTCTAATCGCAATAGAATCGACGAGTAATCAATTTCTACCTTCTCTAGATAACGAACAAAGACTTTTGACCGGTCTTTTAAATCGTCTTCTTCCCGTTGAAACTGTCACGACACTCCGACATCATTCGTCCCTGGATGGATCTTTTTGATTCTGCCAAGAGCCCAATAGAGCGGTGGTAAGTTGTTCTGCTTCAATAGCATACTTTGAGATTCCCATCTCTGAATCAAAATATTTTATCAAGTTTAGCTCGATGGATGTTTATTCGAAAGGCTTCCATCGCATCGCGCGTATTTTTAATATTATTCTTACATTACATAATATCGTTAAAATATAATAGATATTACGTGCTTTTAGAACTTTTACTCTGTATCATAATTAATGAGTATACATGATGTTTTGTATCATATAATAAATTTCTATATTATCCATTAATTGCAACATTGCATCTCAGTTTTTCCTTTCAATACATTGCATTAGCTATTAGTTGTCGGTGTATTCGAAAGCTCATTTCCGAAGCTAGAGATTTCCACGTCGTTCCTGGAAATTGTTCTGTTTTTTTTTTTTTTTTGTTTTTTTTTGTTTCTAGGAAGAAAAGGTCTTTCCGTTTTATTTATTCGACTTAAAAAAAGAAATATTCTAATATATATTTGTGTACTCCGTAGAATCGATGCACCTATTTACACAGATGAGTATTCTGCTTATACCTGTGCGTTCTTAACAGACGTATGACGATCGTTTACTTATATAGACGATAAAATTATATTTTGTTCGCAACTCAATATTCTCTCATGGTACTTTTGCCGCGTTTCTCGTCGTAATGCTGGAACTTTTTGGCGATGATTAAATCCATTCTCCATTTATTCACTTAATTTGAGAAAGCGAAGCGTTTTGGTTGACGGACAGAGGCCTGCGGGCAATCAGCTCTAACTCCAAAGAATTCGGAAACAAGGAACTGATTGTGATTCTACCCAATACACGATACCCGATTCTCATCGCATTCGTATTAAATAATATTGTTCTTGCTATCGACGTCTCTATTACATTTTAAATAAGACGTATCTGAGAAAAATGGTTCTGATCAAAAAAAGATATCGCTCGAGAGGTAAACAATTCTTAAGTTGGAACGTAAACGACGATAATAAAACCTTGCACTTCCCCTTGCAGCAGCAGTTTCGACGAAACATCGATGGACAGCTGCCCGTTGGTGACGGTAACGGAAGATAGGGTAAACGATTTTTCAGAGGAAGTGGTAAAGGACGGAAATGATGTGGAAGTGACATCATTGGAGGAAGCGAAAACAGTGATAGCAGCGCTTAGAGCGAAACAGAGGGCACAGGCACATCAAATGCTAGCTTGGCGGAGGACGCTTAAATTGCAGGTAAGGTTCCCGACGACGCAACACCTTGATAAGATTCCGATATAAAAGCAGATATAAAAGGTTCGCGCGTGATAAGCAATACTCAGACACTCGAACATTTTCCAGGAGGAACTCGTGGCGAGGCTGACGAGAGAGAAGGCCGAACAATTATGCACGTTGTCTTCCCAATTATTTCTCTTCGAATCGCGACTTTGTCGAAAACAGAAGGAAATCGAGGCAAGCCTGGTGCAACGGGAATCGATTATTCTCAGGCAACAAAGAGTGATACGGCAATTGCAAAGCAGATTGGCGGAAAGGAGTGGTACAGGTACGAGAGACTCTCCGCCATGCGACGCTCTCGACAGACTGGACAGCCTCGGAGACAGCGATAGCGCCGTCGTACTCGAGGAGGCCGCGGACGACCCTGCACCGCCGAGGTAAACGTTATAACATAAACATGCGCATGCACCTATATATTTCTTAATAACATAGATTTTTATTTCGAAGACTTTTTATTTAGAAAGACTCTTCTAACAAACTGTTTGACAATCAAAACTGTCCAACATCGAGACATATACGAGATACGAAAAGTCTCCTTGCATGTTTAGCCTCCTCGCAACCCAGACGCAGCCCGACCCCGTCCCCGGCATCCGATCCAGCAAGGGGGCTCCGCCTCCTGGCAAAAAAAAACTTCACGGCCGCTATTTGTAGGCTGGACCGCGCGGGAAGCTTCTTACGTTCTCATAGCGTAGCGAAAAACGTTTCGTAAAAATGATCGTATGGGATTGCTCGTATATATTTTGAGACAAATTGTCCAAAGTTCTCCAAAGTTCTCCAAAGTTCTAATCCAAATGAATTCTTTTTCCTATTAAACCAAACGAATTCTCGGTTATAACATTAGCGAATGTCCTATGCTAAGAAAAAATTAAAAATGTATTCATCTCCTTTGTTTTCTCTTTCCTCAAGATTTCGTTCGAACATCACGGACGTAACAGTTATACGATCGGTATCGGATGCGGTCGAGCCATCGAGCAAATATTCATCGATGCGAAGATGCAACGGTTTTCTACGTAGACCGGAGATCTTGGAAACCGTGTATTCGGTAGAAGAGGATGGCGACAGTGAAAGCAACCAGGAACCATCCGAATCTACGGAAAATTACGAGTGCGATGAGAGGCGGACGAAGAACTTGGGAAATGGGAAGGGCAGACTGCAGGAGCTTTACGGTAGCTTCGAGAGACTAGCGCAGGAAGCTGATTCTTTGGAAAGTGAAAGACCGAGAGGAGACGAGAGCCAACAAGCGCAGGTGAACGATGATCGAGAACGACGATCTTTGCGATATTTTTCGATAAGTGACACACGTGTATTTCCTTACTATTTACTCCAATTTGCTTGGATTCTATAAATCCTTTTTATCCTTATTGTTTCAGGTGACGTACAATAGAGTAATGAGTAATCACAGGTCGGTGACAAAGCCAAAAGACGTAAAATATAAAAGGATAAATAAGGCAAAATCGAAAAGTTTGGAGGAGCTCAGAGGAAGACTGAGAAATTGGGTAGAAAAAGGAAATAAAATAGCTATATCGTTAGATCAATCCTACGCTTGAACTTGTTCCATGAAAGTATTTAAATTATTTTTGCGAAGATTTATAAATTATTATCACCGTCGTGGATGAGATACCGTCGATAGCTCGTTCGGTCCTACGAAATCTATGGTAATTTTTTCCTTCTTAGGCAGCAGCGCGCTAAAGTGCATTCAATCGAAATTTCATCCTTCCATGTGATATTTACTCTAGTATGATGATATCGTGCATGGGTATGCCGATAAAATTGACGAATTGGGGAGGGAGAGGGTGTGTGTGTGTGTGTGTCTCTGTGTGTGTGGGTGTGCGTGTGCGAAGGACCGCTTTAAAGACATATGTGATATGAATAGACATGACCGTCGCGTTGGGAGTGTCTTATATTATTATATGCGAAACTCTATTATTTAACTAATGAAAGTTCGACTCTCGACAAAAGAACGATCGTTCTGATATATACAATTTCTAACGACTAAATTCCCCCTCTCCTGTCTTCCTAAACACCGTTCTTGCAATAAGTTCAGGCGCATTAATATGCGCCATTGCATGTTTTTTCGTTGCCGATTTTATATCTTGTCACAATAACAAATCGATTTGAGCTTATTTATCTAAAAAATTTATTAAACTACTTTCGAATGAAAATATTATTTCGATATGTAAAACAACTTCTCGTTCTCTTTACTACTTTGCCTACTAATGAGTCGCATTTAAATACGATTTGTTCCAAGGCATTAAGTATAATATTGCAAGGCGTTATGTATCATCATAAATCGTAAATCGAACATCTTTGTCAATTAAAAATATTACTGTGCAATCAATTAAACGAAAAAAATGTTTAATCGAAGGGCCTTTAATTTTTTAAAAGAGGCTTACTTTTAAGATGAGCGATATGCCTCTTTGTTATTATCTCATCCTATAAAATTAGTACTGGTAACTATAACGTTAACTTTATATACATATTATAAAAATGAACGAGTGTACTATATCTGTAATACGAAAGTAATTCCTACCGACTCTAAGAATTCGCACTTTTTCATTAAATATCGTTAAACTAATCGTACATGCCAGATACATAATGTTACGTCTTTCCACTTACGTTTCGAAATATCAAATTCAAAATCTATCTTTGATACGATTAATTTCCTATCACTACTATCGATATGTACGTCTTTTGCGAATTTTATTCTCTTCGTTAATAATAAGTAGTCTTACCAATCTGTAAAATTTACACCCATGATTCGGTAACATTGCGTATAATTTACAAACTACTTCTGCTTAATTTGAACGATTACACACTTAGTAATTTCATCACTTTGTGACATGTATTCTGCAATTCTTTAAATGCATTATTCAAGCCTGTATTTGCTTGGCTGTTCCAGTATTTTGAAATTTTATAAAAATGCTATGTCGTTTCTATCTGGATGACTAATATAAAAGTTGCTTTAGACTTTTTCTCAATTACCCGATATGTAAATATATTTGTATGATTATGTCAGGCTTCTAACTCTTGAATCTTTTCTATTTCCTCATAATATAACCGAACAAGATCAATCGATTTTACGTCGTTTTAACAAAACTTAAATATGATGCGTCAAATTTATCAAGATATTTCGTTTACATTCTCATACTTTACACATGTGTTTTTTCAAGATATGGGTACAAAAGAGCTTCCGACAATCTGCACTTTAAAGAAAATACACGATATCTCGCTGTTCGCTTGTACATAATTATGAACGTATTATTAATTTAACATATTAATATCACCTTCGATGTTATGTATATAAGTATATTCTTCAATTCTTTAATAATATAAATTTGAGTTTTATGTTCCTGTTGGCTAACTACTGGCCATTCAAAAGTATAATCGCGCTCGCACAGCTGTATCGTTATTATCGATGTTATTAAAGTTATTAAATTACTTTTTGATGTTATTAAAGATAGATGTAAAGATATTTACTAATAATAATAATAATAATAATAATAATAATAATAATAATGATGAACAATTGAAAAATTTGGAAAATTAGATTAGTGTTAAATTAATTAAACAGGTTACCTCAGCTCTGTCATCGAAGAACGTGTCCGTCCAATCTTGGCATTAACAATAAGGATTGAACGTAATGACATTGACTTGTTTTCAAACATTGATTTGTTTTCAAATCTATTGGAATATACGTTCGACCAATCAGTGACGATCGTGCGATCGATTGTCGCGCTACGCGTATAGATGGCGTTTCATACGCATGAGCTAAATGACGCTTCTGTGTCTGGGACAAAGAAGCATTAAAGTAACATGGCTCTCGTTCTTTGAAGCGATACGACTAAACACGTGCGTCGAGGTTCGTAAACATTTTAACAGCATATCTTTAATTAACTATGTTTATAACTTTACTTTATGTATTTTACTTCTTTCGAAAGTACGCATATGATAGTTATTGTAGCAAAAAAGAAAATAATATGAATACAACACCTGCTGTACGGGATGCAATCTATGACTTAATAGATCCCGATACGCTTTTAAATTATTACGAGGAAAAAAGAATAAGATTTTCTCCACCAGCTTCCATACAAAGATATTATGCAGCAGTCGATATACTTTCCAGCGATAAATACGAAGGCCAGATACGAAAGGTCTGATATCACATTTATATATGCTTTTTCATAGTTGTGTGCATTTTATTTATTCAACATCAACTGTAGCAGATCATATAGCTCTTGAAATTTATTAATGAAATTTATCATCCCTCTTGATAAATATTTCTTAAACCTAATAAAGTTTATCACATTATCTATTTCCATGTTATTTTCATAGATTGTAGATTTTGGCTGTGCAAATCTTAACTTTTTGGTTCATCTGAAAAGTATCTCCGATGTAGACGAAATATTATGCGTAGACATTGATAGAACTGTTCTCGATATTAACAAAAGTAAAGCCAGACCATTGGTTTGTGACTTTATACATTGTCGACAAAAACCATTCGCAATACATGTTTACGAAGGGAGCGTTACAGACCATGATACAAAATTGGAGAAAACCGATGCTGTGACTTGCATAGAATTGTGCGTTACGACCAACATAATTATTTCTTAAAAGTCTGTTTGTATCTAACTGTAGTAAATGAAATTTTTTAGGATTGAACATTTGTATCCAGACGCATTAACGGATCTTCCATTTAATATCTTTGGTTATATCAAACCAAGAATAGTTATTATAACAACGCCAAATGTAGAATTTAATGTATTATTTTCTTATCCCGGATTCCGTCATCTAGATCACAAATTCGAATGGACTAGGGAACAATTCCAAGATTGGTAAATTTTTTACATCTTCTAATTACTTATACATATACGTTTATATAGTTACTTTGCAAAGAATTATATTCATTTGTAGGGGACGTAATATTGTTCTAAGATATCCAGATTATCAAGTGACATTCCATGGCATTTGCGATGGGCCAGAAGGTACGGAGCATTTAGGTTCTTGCACTCAAATGGCTGTTTTTTGTCTTAAGAGTGAAAAGTGCGGTTCGGAATTGTCAGGTACTGATGATTTATTTAAGCTCGTATCTTCGCATAGCTTCCCATATAGAGTTGATGCCCGTTCAGACGAACAGAAGATTTTGGATGATGTTATGTATCATGTTAACCAAGCTATGACTTTTGATAATTTAAAAGGAGAATTGTCGCTTAAATCTTTGGTATCGTTATTGAGTAAATTTAAAGTTACGATGGTATCATTGAGAATAATTTTGGAAGAAGCAGGATGGCCCATTGTTGATCACGGAGAAGGTCCCGTTACATATATTCCAGAGCAACCAATTATCCCAGAAATTGATGACGGTAGAATGAATGAACGATACGAAATCGGACGTTATTTCGAGGGATATACAGAGGAACCCTGGCAATCTGATAGCTGGGATGAAGAACGGAGTGATAGTAGTGACTCTACCATAGATTTTAGCGATACTTTTCTGTTTAATGTTGAACATGAATCACCAGATGTTAATAATCTTCCTGATAGCATAAACGTTCACGAATCTTCCGTTGATTCAATTCCAAATAATTCCATTTTACAAAATGATGATGCGTCATCGTTTGAAATGAAATCCTATATGTCATCCGATAGCGATACAACCAGTGATGCAAACACACATAATGACGATAATACGTTTATAAAACCCGCTGAAGGACTAAATGAGACATTAGATTTTTACCATTCTACGTCTGTATTATCATCTTCGATATCGCCTCAACCGCTATTAATTCATTTGGATCAATTGAACAGTTCCTACCGCGATGACACAGTTATAGATAAAAACTTGTCACATTCGTCATTGCTGAATAACACTTTTCATTCGTTAGACACATTGAGAGATGAATCTGTTAATTTGGAAGAAGCAACTGCTTCTTGTTGTATGCATTTCGATACATCTTTGAATGGAAAAGTATCATCATGCACAGAATGCACAAATTATTTTCAAAATGAAATTGATGAGTGTAATGAAACGAGTATTGCAGAACTTGAGCAAGTAAATACAGAGGAAAAAAAGATTTATTATGAAGATCATTTTGTTCCAGAGGATTGTGTATCTGCATCAAGTACAAATCAACCGCAATACACAAGTTCTCCACGAAGTATTGCAAAAGCTAATAAAGAAACAAATTGTAATCACAAATCGTTAAGGCTTGAAAATATAAGCAACGAAGATACATTACAATCTGAGGAAGTAGAAAATGTAAATAATATTCAATTTGAAACATGTTTAATAAAAACTGTTATTGGATGTAAGAATTATCCAAACAATTTCAGTCCAAAGTCTATAAAATGTTCACGTAACATTGCAGAAATAAAGCCTAATTCTCCGGAGTCTTTAGAGACTCCTCCAAATAGCTGGTCACCAGAGATTATAGATTCTGGCTATCCAAATTCTGCATCGGCACCGGATATGACACCGGAGTATGATCTATCTAGTATAGCACACGATCGGATACCTGATTCAGAATCACCAAGTGTAGCGGAAGCACCACAGTTTGAAAATCTAGAACCAGTGGTGATAGAAAATGGCGATCTCGCAAATAATAATAGGGATAACGAAGGAAATAATATGATGGCTGTTGCTGATAATGATATCGAAAATCTGCAACCATTCATTAATGTTTTGGAAAACGATCTTGAGAATGAAAACGATATTTATGTCGTTGAAAATGGCTTTCCTGTATGGCTATTGAGAATATTAGAAATGGCTAATCCAATGGATGTTGTTGACGGACATATTTTAAGAGATCCTAGAGAATTGGTCCCCTTTGATCTTATAGAAGGTAAATTATATCATATTTGTCTTTGAATAATATTTTTATATCACACGTACGTTGTATATTCAGGCGGCGCGGAATATTTGGGCATGGATCGCGATGAAGGCTTTGATAGCAATTCCTCCGTAGAAGATAGCGATCAAAATAATGACGAAATATCGAGTAATTTTACGGATGCGAATAATATTGATAATAATAACGAAGTAATACAAGACACAGATAGCGAGGACGGTAACAATTTTGAAGACATCGTTTCCGTACATTATTCTTCTAATAGTAACGCTGATAGTGATGAATGGGTAAAAAGAAATACGTGATACTATCGAGGAAGAAAATTCTGACATATCATCATCATCATCATCATTCATTGCTGCCTATATAATTCTTCGAATTTGAGCTATAAAATTAAGAATATTAATAATTTTGATACATTTATATTTCATTTAATTTTTTTTATCTAATTATTATTATTATTATTATTATTTTTTTTTTTTCTTCTTCTTTTTTATCTAAGTTTATTAACATATCCAGTGAAGTATACTTTTTGATTTAAAATGCAGTGGCCCATTTAAAACAATCCATATAAATATCATTATAAGCGATATGACAAAAAGTTTAACAACGTATAGTGATCTGTTTTTTTTTTTGCCCCCTGTTAAAGTATTACAAAATACCAAAGTTTGCAAAAACATACTTTTTTATGATACAAGATTTTCCTCAGATTATTTTTTTTTTTTTTTTTCTCCGATATCTTTATGATAAGAGAGTAGTAGGAAAGTTATTCCATTAGCATATATTTAATATTATATTTGTTTTGTATTTACATATAAGCCAAGTCCACGATTAGTTTAGTGGAAAAAGACTCAATGTAAGACTGAAATCGCATGTTTTTTAATTTCATTATTGTGTGGATATCTTTAACAAATAAACGATATAAAAGTTCTATATAAATATTATACTTATTTGTGTCATTATATTTACCAAGATCCTTTCATGTGTTTCATACGTTACGCAATTTATGATCTATTAAGAAAATGTTTAATTAAAAAGATTATCTTACAAATAGTACAGAGATGTGATATTTATTTCAGTAATTTTGCTATGATGTTACAGGGTTTACAGTGATAAAATAAATGCTGATATACGTGAGTGTATGTACGTCGTATGTCGTGTGTATACACGCACGTATTATACCTACGAATACACGTATGTGTATATATATATATATGCACACGCACGCACACTATATATATATATTTATTTATTTATATATACATAGGGAGGCAGAGAGCTTTCCACCCAAACTACGAAAGTATTTCATAAATTGGAATAATCTTTGTATTATACTTTTCTTTGTATTTTTTCTGCTTGCTTCCATAGTTTGTTGTCAAAGCTCCAAGACATTTTATATTCCTACAATTTTATGGTACTTCATCTCTTTTCAATATTATATATTTTATATTTACAGAACAAATATCCACAATTTTATAATGAGATTCTAGATTAATAACTAAATCGATAACTGAAAGTTCCATCAGACTAAGATTAAAGATAACGAAGTTAGAATTAAAAAAAAAAAAAAAAATATTTACATATTACAAAATAATGGCACAAAAGAATTTAAATAGTTACAGTATCATTACAAACATTTTTTTACTATCTGAAATTTTTAGAAATCAAACTAACTTGTATAATTATTGATAAAATCCACTATTACAATATGTCATCGATTTATAGTCAACATTCTAATTATATAACCCTCGACGCGAGCTCAAATTGAGAATTCTACACGAAATCACTTTAAATATGTTCAATTATTTTATATAGATAACATTAGAAGCTACATATATTATTTTATTGATCCTTCTATTGCATATTTTGTCATTAATATCAGTGCGTTGTGGCAAGATTCTTTGATCCTTCAAATATCTAGCATTTTCCTTAAAATAACTAAATCTGGATGAAACATACTGATCTAGATAACATATCTTAATTTTTCCAGATTATATTTGATAATATTAAATGAATATCTGCGAAATTGAGAGAATGATTTATAGTAAAATCACGTTTGTAAGACTGTATGGCTGATCTCATTAAAAAACTCTCATCATTAAAATTTATATTATGATCGGATTACATGTGTACATATACTTATAAAACTGTAATGACACACAGAGTGGTCTGTATTATATCTAGTTCACGTGATATGAAATGATATTAATGAATTTATATTTCGAAGTGCTTACAAGATATTTGGAAATTTGTTTCGTTCTGAAATAAAAGGAAATAACGACTGCCATAATTTTTAGAAAAATATATTAACGTACGATATTTATATTAATATTTTAACATATAAATGCCCCAGTTTTCTTTACTTAAAACTAATTGACACACAATAAATATAATATTGCTTTCATAAAGCTTTGGAATGTGAATTTAACACTTATGAAATCAATCGGTACAAAAAATAAATTAAGTGATTAATCTCTTTTCATTAGTATTTATATGTTAAATATCAATTGTATAAATATGTAAGTTTGCCTATTCAATCAGCGAGTATGTATATATACATATATGTCCACATTAGACAATTATTTTTTAAACTATTAAAGAAAACGAGAGAGAAAAGACCGAAAAGATTATATATGGCTTAAGAAAAGAAATATAACACTTGTATTGTTTACAAGATCAATAATATAAGTAAAAATTTTAAAAGTCATCTCGTTAGATTCAACTGGTACCTATTCCATTGATACCTCATGTAATTACAATTAGTGTTACAATTATTATTAAAATTAATTACAATTAGCAAAGAGAATGCATAAACATAACAAAAAATAGCTTTTCTGTCTTTTTCTTTTTTGCTTTTAAATATCCTTAACAGCCCAAGAAATAATTATGTGTATATATATTTTAGTTTAGACATATAACATATGCATACATATGAGTGAACATTTCTCGCAACATTTTTATTTTCCACTTTTCGAATTTTAAATAAATACCATAGAAAACATGGGATAAATATTTTCGTTTCCATAATTTATTATTGTGAATAGTTTCTTTTGTCTGCATGCACAATGTCATTCTTTATGTACTTTTATAATGAAACTTTTTTATGCAAATTTGACTAAAGTTAATTATTTGCTTATTTAGGTTTCTTCTCATTAGATCTTGGTCACTTCTATAAATTGAAGGACAAAAGCACTAATATTTCAATTAGACTAACTCTGTAATTTATAACTCTATATTTAGAACTATTCGAAAATTTGCACCATGCTCTTTTTTATGTAATTTCACGAAAAAAAAAAGAAAAATAAAAAAAATTGTAATTTTAGTGTTAATATCTAACATGTTAAGAACTTATAAAAATAAATGTGCATATTAAAAAATAATTTCTTAAAAATAAAAAAATTAATACAACATTAGTGTAGGAGATAATACAGCTGCATTAGTTATAGGTACGTTATGCATGCGTTATGTTAATATAACGAATACATAAATTTCACAATATCAGCAGCAAATAAATTTCATAATATTAGCATATATATATATATATATATATATATATATATATATATATATATGTATGTATATATATTTCTTCTACTACTTTGGCCTACTTAAAAAAATCATGTTATTGTGATGTTTTCATTGAAATAATCATAATTTTTAAATGCAATATTCAAGTATAATTGCACATGCCATGAGAAGATCACTTACCATATTAAACCATTTCCTTAAGACTATCACGACTATCACGGCTACGTGAACTTATTATATGATGATGTACGTCATCTCCTGGAGTACTTTCACGTCTTAAATCTCTTAATGACGAAGGACCTATAACATCTCGCTTGTTTGCTGCTTCCTTTATACTAGATAAAGTTTTACTGAGCCATGGCCAACTATTTCTTGCAGCTTGAAGTTCAGAAGCAGTTGCATGTAATTGGTGTGTCAAATCCTAGATTATATTCACTATATATTAGATTATATCTTTATAACAATTTTACAATATCATTTAATCGTATATCATATATACACACACACACACACACATATATATATATATACTTATATCTATTTATCCTTTAAGTTTACCTGATTTCTACATTCTGCTTCCACATGTGCTAATTTTGTCTGTGCCAATTCTAATTCTAATTCTCTTACTCTTTCTTGTACTCTATGCAACATAGGGTCAATTCGATTTTCTAAAGGATGTGCTATATCTGCTAATATACTAGATGAATCCATTATGCATGTTCTACATTTGTCACACCTTGATACCTTAGACTGTAAAAAGTGTTTTATGTTTTATCATGATTTCTACATTTATCAAGTTTAATAGTGGTCGATAAAGATTATTCACCCGTAATTCACTTAAAGTTGCTTTTGCAGCATTATAGTCATCTTCCAAACGTTGACAAATCTACAAACAAAAGGTTTATTATAATACAAATGGAGTTAAATATTTTGCAAAATGATTAAGTACCTGTTTATACTCAGCAATAATAATATTACTTCTACGGCTCTCTGCATCTGCTCTTGTTACCTCACGCTGCAGCATTTCTTTAACTTGAGCAAGCTCTGCTTCCAATCTCTGCTTTTCTTCCTCGTTTCTTGCAACTGTACCTCTTAATTGTTCCACCTCATTACTGTATTCATCTGCATTTTCTTGAGCCTCTGGATGAAAACAATTTACATGAATAAATCATGAATGCTTATACTTATGCTTAAAATCTATAATACATTATGTAATATTGAGCTTTTTTTTTCTATTTAGTGCCTATGATTTGTCTTTATATATATTATTTTATGATAATATTCTTTAAACGGAGATTGACGCTTTTTCAACATTATCATCTATTACATGTTATTTATTAGAAATGATTTAGAATTTACTTTTTCTAAGACTACTTTCATTACCGAGTAGTTACAATAAAGCATTTTTATGATGTTGTGATCATATAACAATAACATTAATCTACGTTATAAGTACATTACTGATTTCTACTGAAGTCTATCAATGTTCATGCAAAGAATGGTTAGAAAAGATAATGCAATGCTACTCATCTATTTTGACTTCTCCCTGTCTATCTCCATATTCCTATATTTTAAATTAATATTATTCAAATAATAATATTTTTCTTTGGGATTTTAATAAAAATGATATCAGGGATATAACTTAAAATAAATTCTATAACAATTTCGTTAGTAAAGTGTTTATGCTTTTATATAAGCATAAAAGCATAATCTTTCATGCAGCTCTTTGTGTAAGTAAGTGAAAGCTTTGTTTTATTAATTATAGGATAACCAGGATAAAAAAAGGTAATTGATACAAGTAAACAATATTCTAAAAGGATAATTTATTTTTTCAGTGAGCTATGATAAATAATTTATAAATAAAAAGCAGTACAAATTCTGCATCAAAATAGTAAAAAAGAAAAGCATGGAATAATGTAGATACACACAAAATGTTACATTATAAAATAAATAACTATTGAACATACAAGAAAGATGTTTTTGCCAAAACAAAACTTGACATAAAACTAATGTGCATTAATCAGAAATTTCGATTCACAAATAGGATGTGGATAAAATAATTGTAAAAGATTTATTAAAGAGCACAATGATATACAATGATAACGGCAAATAATTTTATCTTGCAAAATAATGATAAAAAAGCATACCACCACCTGCTTTTTAGGAATTATATGAAGGGTATATCTTTTATACTTATCATAATATGATGTTCAGTAAAATTTTATCTTCACAAATAGCTACATAAAGAATAAATAAAATAAATCTAAGTAAAAAAAAAAGCAATTTTGTTCTTTTTTGTTCGTGGGTTTTTATCCCATATAAAAAATACATTATTACGTGACTAGAACCACAATTTTTACTTTGGTACATAACATAAAGCTTGTGCCATGTGCGCTTACGCGCAATCAATCACATACATACACAACGGCCAAACACACACGCACACACGCGCGCGCGCGCGCGCATACACATATGAATAGAATCAGTAGAATTATGATAACATCGATTGTAATATGACACGTTTAAGTGCTATGCGTTATGTGTTATATTTAAAAAAATACAGGTATAACATTAAATTTATATTCTAATTCTATGCGTTGTTAAAGATTATTGATTAATTTTTATCATGTCACAAATTAAATCTGACTAGTTTGTTGAAAAATTGTCTTCATTAAGTACTATGTTTAGAAACTAACTGTAATATACGTCAAACCTTTTTAATGAACAACTTGTTATACCTTATAGAACTTACATACACACTGGCAAGTAATAACTTTGAAGTAACATATAAAACACGTATGTTTACTCCAAAGAATTATAGAAATTTTCGTATATATCTATATACATATTTGATTCGTTCAAACATAAAATATAAAATTACCTTTTAGTGTCATGAATTCTGCTTCGTATTTCTTCAATTTCTTCAATGTAACGGAACAGGCCAGTTTCATTACATAACGTGATATTTCTTCATTTCTGCAGCGTTTAGGTAAGTGCACTCTAAAGTACTTTAAAATGCTTTCAAAATCCAGTTGTAATAACTCCTTTTTGCATAACTGTAGAATAAGAAGGAAAATCTTTGGTTTATTCGTTATTTGTAATAATTAAATCATTTGACCTAGACCTAGTTTGTGTGAAGATAGCTTACCATTAACAATGCGAGAGCTACTTGGAAGAGAGTGTCGAGTCCTTGTAAGAGGAAAACATCTAGAATGTGGAATACAAGGTACAATGGAAATCTAGCTGTAAATAGAGTCAAAAACCATTGTGCTGCAAACATATGTGTTTCAACACCACGATCGCAGAAATGTTTGTAAAGTTCGGGAAGTTGATCCTGAAGACAGAATAGTGTTCATAAATTATAATTATAGAAAATCTAATCACATCACGGTCTTTTTACTGTAAAAATGATTCGACTAACCTCTATTAAACGATTCAATTGATAAAATCTCATGTGAAGATTATCAAATCTGTCTTTGTATAAATCTCGCAAACCATAATCGTACATTAATTTTACCAGAACACAAAAGGCTTGTTCTTCCGGCATCTACAAAAGGATAGATTTTGTCAATTAATGTCAATAAATGTTGTAAGCATTAAAATGAATCGGCGATATAATAATATATGGATGATGCATGAAGTGTTTAGAAGACTTCTATTAATTACTTACGTGTAACAATAAGCTAGCAACTAAAAAACTTAAACCCTGACAATATCCAACTTCTTCATCATATACTGCATAAGCTTTACTTATTCTGTACAAAGAATCTTGGCCTAAACCACCGGTTTCTTTGAAGAAGTCATGTGCTGGAAATGTTCTGTTGATGTCCCTCAATATAACACTTTCACAGCTACTTTCCTGTTAATATATTTCATATACGTTACTTTGGCGATATTGCGTTTCTTTATATATCCGTATAATGAGATTATAATAAGAAAAAAAACAATGATAAAAGTAATCGAACCTTAGTAATCAGTGTTCTATACTTGTCCATCATTTCCTGGGAATTGTCACAATTACTTAAACGTTGCCATACTTCACCGCGCAATGCTTCAGGAATTCCTTGTTTTGTGAGTTTTATTAGAAGCTTCGGACGTTGCTCATTAATTTGCCAACTGTCTAAAACTTCTCCCCAACTTGCCAATTCACCTGCAGAACAATCTTTCGATACCTCTCCTGTCCCGCTTAACATTGGCTCATCTCCATCTATGTACGAATATATGAAAATATATATTATTGTCACTATAGAAATTATATTATAATATATATAGTAAAATTTGATTATATTAAAAACCTGAATCTATTTCCTCCTTAGGGGTTAAAGTGTCGATGCTAGTCAAAGAAGGCGATCTGATTAAGGAAGCTAAATTAAGAGCAAGATTTAATCTATTTCTGTCTAATTCTCCTGATGTTTCTATACTTTGCACCTCGTAATGAACTTCACTTCCATCGCCAGATATTATCTGTAGTTGAAAAGTTAATCTTATGAAACTTCGTAATGTTAGTAATTTGTGTAATAATAAGAATATTCTTGCATTCGAAAAGCATTTTACCTCTTTGGAGTTAAGATAAAATTGTTGTACTAAATTTCTCTTATTAAAGTACCAAAATCTCTCATTTTGTGGAAATACTTTAACAGGAGTTTCGATTACGAATCTGACAGGTTCCCTAATACCTCGTATAACTAAATCAACTGCTACTGTCATAAATATTTTGCCCTCTCTAGGTGTATCTATGTTAAGAGTTTCCAAAGCTGGATCAGCTGGATCCCACTGACCACATATATTGTAACATCGATCCTGGATTATTGGACCAGTACTAACTTGCTGCAACAGTAATAATTTCTATAAATATAAACTACTATATGCGCACGTACGCACGCACACGCGCGCACACACACACACACACACACACACACACACACACGATTTAACGTCATAATTATTTTATATCATACATCAATTTAATGTCAAGTTAATATTGCATACCATTTCAAGTAATCGCATATCACTATGTTTCACATTACGTCCTGGGCTAACAAGAACACCAAAACATCTTTCAACCTCAAGAGTAATACCTCCTTCCTTACTGGAAACTTGTTGAATACTCAAACAAACTTGCTTTGCTATATTACTCCGAAATTTGAAACAATTTCTGTCCTTAGGAACAGTACTAAACCCACCTTTTCCATCTTCCTCCTTAACTTCCATGGTAACTTCAAAAATAAATACACGAGAATTAACCTTTTCACCGCCTGAATTATAATTATTAAAGTCACTCCCTGTCAAAGAATTTGTCATTGATCGTGGTATTCTGTGAAAAGCTTTGGAGAAACAAGCTGACACTTGTCCAACCTACGGACATGAGAACGAACGATTAATTAACAATGCATATTACGGGAATTGAAATAAACATTAAACATAATAGAACACTTACTGCTTCTGGTATATTACATCGAAAAACATGACATTGATAAATGGCAGATTCCAAAGTATCTCCATGGGACCATGTGAAAGCGAAACATGCAGCGCATAGTCCAGAACTTTCTCCGCGCGCGTAAAATAAAATTCGTTGTACTTCATAATGGGCAATTGGTTGCTGAGTGGCAGCATCGTATAAACTATAAAAACAAGGTAAAAATGTTACATGTCATTTTATCAATCATAAAGTTTCATCTCTTAGACATTTTATTATATTATAATTAAAAGAAAACTGCAATTTACCTTTTACCTAACATATTGAATTATTATACTACTTACACAACAGAACCTTGGGAACTACTTGGTACAGAGACTGAAATTTTAATACCCAGGTTAAGAGATTGTTCGGCATTTAAAATATTCATATTACGTTGTATTTCACATTCTGATTTTGGTGCATTTATTGCTGCAGCTCCCAGATATGTAACGCCATTGAAAATTGTGCATTCTTGTTGAACATGCGATAACGTGTTTAATTCTAAAACATACAAACCTTCCTTTTGCAATTTTTAAATTTTCTTTTATAACGAATCCATTGGATATACTTAGTTATAGAATAAAAACAAATGCTACTTACCCTCCTCTACGAAATCATCAGGTTTCATTACATCTTGCTTCTCTGTACCATTTATACAGGAACTAACGTCATAAAATTTGCTGTGTCCTACTTTCTTAGCTTTTTGTTGGCCAGGATTTGCTACTTTGTAATCTCTACCCTCCATTTTTGAATCTTCCGTTAATACCTTAAATCATTTCAATCAGTAATGAATAAATAATTATAACTATAATTAAAATTATGTATCTTTAATTTTTCCATCAATTCTTTTTGCATACCTCACGAAGATTATTTTGCAAATCTTCTAAATTTCCGTTATTGGCAATTTTTAACATCGGTGCTTCAAGTAACGTTTGTTGTTGCTTGGTAGTACCTTTGTCACTCACAAATTCATATTCATCGCTGGTTGCCACTGATTCCATAGACTTTACACTCATACTATCCTCCATAACTATATCTGTAATGCACGACGCGTAATATATATATTATATTCACTTTGTAAAAATAGGTAAAACGCTATGATTGACTGGCTAGAATGAAATATGATATGAAAAAGTAAAAAAAGAAAAAAGAAAAAGGAGAAAACAAAGCAAAGAAAAACATCTTTATTTCATTTATTGGCTACATGTTGCACTAATATTGCTCTTTTATAAATTAGGCAGAAAATATAACATTTTAAGATTAAAAATACATAAAAAATCTCACGAAATATTATGGTGTTTGCTTCGATATTCATTAGGCGTGAGTAAATAAGATGAAACACAGAGTATTTGGTAATTCTATTAGATTACACGCAGTCACGTTGAGAATTCATATAGAGGATGTTAATACGATGAAAAATACATAATTAATATCTCTCTGCGAATCCAAGGAAAGGAAAATTGAGCTAAAGGAGGATCGCGTGTACGAAGTTCGGTACGTCATAACGACACGAATTGGGAACTAACTCAAATCTGCGATATTTCCCTTTTTCGCAAAGTCCTTCGAATCATCTGATTCGCATAGTTTACGGGCTCTTTCGTATTTTCGTAATATTTTCTGAAAAATATTTCAAGTTCCTCTCCTTTTGTGCCTCCCGCTAGAAATGGTGATTATTATCTTGCGTGTGTATGACAGAACAAAAACTTGCAGGTATACCGGTGCTCACGACCGTTTTACCGATCATTAAAGTAGTCACCGAGTAGATGTAAAATATTTCGATTTTTCGCGCGACCCGACTTTTCTCCACTCTAATACATCCGATACGCTAATATTACATGAGTTTACAGAATCAAAACTATTGTACTTGACAGAAACGATAACCACGGTGTCCGCCATTCGAGCAATGCGATTCCGGAAGTCTATCTTGAGAAAGATTCGTCGGCGAACGCGGAAGAATTTTGAATCTCTCATTGGACTATTGCAATGAGATTCTTATATGAGTTTCGTTCAAACATGATTCGGTTAATACAAATTCTCTTTTCCTGATATCATTTATTTTTTGTCTTTACAGTATCTTGTATATTTGAAATTGTGAAAGATAATAAGTTTCATACGAAGTCAAGTGATAGAATAAGAAAGGAAAAGATATATATTTATATCGTAGAATGAAATATTAAATAGATGAAGTTAAACAACTACAGGAGAATATCGGTATAATTAATAGGACTAATAATGATAACAATATGAGAAATTTCGAAGATATAAGAAACATATTCAAGTATGCTTATACTAGATCGTTACAATTACTTCATGCAGAATTGCTTGCAGAGCAAAATCTAGAGCAAAGCTTTCCTCAAGTAACGCTAGGGTGAGCTCTTAATCGATTCAAACGACCAATCAACTGATAGAGTTACCCTTCTAATAATCCCTTACATGGCGGACATTATAATCAAATTAAGGAAGAAGTAGCCTCACTTTTTAATCATTCGCGCGTGTGTGCGTGTCTGTCTGCTGCTGCTGTGCTGTATATACACACATGTGTTCTATACATACATAGAATGTACAAATAAGCATTAAAATAAAATCTTCTTTTAGATTATATGCACGAATTGCATATTACCTATTAATACAATTCCTCCTATCTTAGTAGAGCCATTATTCTATGGCAGAATGCTCATTGTAAAAGAATACTGGAGGCTTTAGAACGCACCCATAATTTGTTTTTACAAGGTGTAACGTTGGCATCCCTGTGACAAAAAGTTGGTAGCCTTGTAATCGGCGTATTAATAACGAGAGAAACAAGGCAAAATAGACAAAGGAGGAGAAAATAGTGAGTGTTATTGAAAAGGCTAAATAAAGTATTTGTTACATTGAAATTACTTACTAATGTATCCAACTAAGATTTATTCATATGTAAATCTAAACATAGATCACGTTCAATTGCGAAACGTAAGTTATTGTACTGCATTCTTTGAAGCTGTTCATCACTTCTGGTCTTTACTGTATTTCATATTGATATCTCTTTAATTTGTATAAATTTAATATTGTTTTTCTTTTGAATTTTTAACTTTCTTCTATTAGCATTTTTTCCACTGTTAAATATTTTATTACGATAATTTTGACTCAAACTTTCAGTAATTTATAATTTCGACCTCGCAGTACACGTAATCAACAAACACGGACTTTTTAACGAATCTATTAACTTAATTTATTCTCTCCTTCTAAGTGTGAAAACTTCAAAATGAATACTTTCGGCGTAACAATTTCAATAATAAAAGATATTCTTATGGAAAATAATTATATGCGGGCGCATGTATGTTCATTCCATGAACATTTTCCTCACAAATATAGTTTTCACGCTTACGAGCTTTATTTCTACTCAGATAGATCTCTAATCAAAATGAACAATTTCCATGGTTCGAACAAGTAAGGTATCGAGAAATACAAACACGCGAAGAAGCCATTGTACAGATGACGTAATGCGCATGCGCGACGGTCCACACGTCCTTGCTGCCGCTTGATCCGCCATTCTTAATTCTTTCGTGGCACGTGTCGCAACCGAGCTTCGTCCTCTCGTTAATTTCAATCATTCGGAATATTTTATCTAACGTACGCCCTTATTTTATATACCGATCGAATGCCGAAAACGTGATTTCCGCGGATGAATTTCTTAATGTCAATTACGATCAACGGCAAATTGCAAATTATCGTACTGTCTTCCTTAACCTAACATAACCATATAGGCCATTGTTATTTTCGATTATAGAATGGAAGAGGTACGACGTCCGGATTTTCGTCATCGATTTTACTTATTTCCAATAATTCGTGGTATACGACACGCGACAACGACGACTGGTAAGCATTAATTGAAAAACATTGTTATTTGTTATCGTTGTAATCTTTACGCGAACGTGTTTAGTTGTGCAGGCGTCAAATCGAAATGATTAATTTTCTCAGTTTAATGTAG